>NW_024351647.1:2090729-2375398 GCF_902729225.1 Pteropus medius | reverse complement strand
TGTACACTCAGGTATGCATGTGTGCCCACTGTATTGTCAACTTGAATAAGTGGTAGGGTGGTGTGGGCCTGGAGGATGGAGGGGGAAGTGCAGCAGGAGCAACACAGGAATTCAGAATATACTGATTCTCCAGACTGTACAAAGTCTGATGAGCAAGCGTGCCAGCACTGAAAGGGCCTCTAGAGTTAGGAGATAGAGAAGCTGTTCTCTGCTTATGTGCAGAAAAATCCCAGGGAAGTTTTTTTCCTGCCCCTTGGGTACATACGGATATCCTCCGGAAGGACTTGAACTCAAGGTAGGTGAGATGCTCTGACAGCTCTTCTGGTTCCAGATGGTCAAAGAGCAGGGAGACTTTCCGTTTCTTGCTGGTGTTCGATTTTATCCTCTGAGTAAGTTTTCTGGACCAGTCACGGGCATTGCTTTTGTGGTTAACCGTGAAAGAGAGAGAAGATGGGGGGAAAAGAAATCAAGATTGCTTTTTAATGAAAGTAAATCCATTAATATTTTCCATAAGATTATACAAAGAACCATGAGCTAATTTTCCTTGGCCAAAACAATACATTAACAGAGTTTCTTCATATCAATTTTTTCTGTGGTGGCAACTATGAAACCTTGATGGTTTTCTATGAACCTTCTGAATGTGCCATGGGAACTGGGTAAATGTTTTGAAGGCCGTGGGAAGGGCAGAGTCTCAGGCATTGGTCATGGTTTTCTGGCCTTTGGTCCCCACTTCTTCATCTAGTCTCAGCCCTGGGCATGTCTATGCTCTCCATGTCTACCGTCTGTCCCTTCATTCTCATAAGAGTGATGGGGACACTCTAGTTGGAAATATCAAGGTAGGAGGGCAGTTTTCATGCCAGAAGAGCACAGAGAACCATACAGAGGAGAATCGTATAGGAACCTGTAGTCACTCTGGGCAGACTTGTGGTGTTTCCTCAAATGTCCCCAGCCACAGAAATGACCAAGGAAGCCTAGCCACCCCTAGCGGTTTCCCCCGCTATTGTCTTGTAATCAACCCATGTGTTTCTTATTGAGTGATTCAGTTTCAATTTCCTACACTAAGAAAGCGAAGGGAGGCAGCCATTTTGAGAGGTAGCAGGTTGCAGATCTGTTCCAAACAGGTGTTCCTGAGAATCTGTGTAACAAGGGTTTTGTGCTCAAATGAGTTTGGGAAATGCTATAAATTCTGTGGTCCCCTTGGCTAGCGAGTATATTACAGACTCTGAGGTGCACTGTAAAAGGCAAGTTCGACTCACCATTTCTCAAATATATCTGGCCAGGCAGCATCCCACTAATTCTTAAAGAAGATACTGTGAGAAATACTGGTGGAGGATAGTCATCTAGGGGCATATTGGGACAAGGAGGTTTGCATTTGAAAACTGCCATCGGGAATAGGTTCTGTGTCTTTAAAATGAGAAAACTGTTCACTTGAAAATGTTATTTTTCAAATTGTATAGTTCTAAGCAGAGAAGTACAGAAAATCCATACTGATAGATTTATTTGGGACTACAAAATGTGATTTTGAAATTCTACATTTCTATATGACTATGACACAGTGCATTGAAAGCCCTCATAGTCTAGCTTCTGCTTTGCTACTAAGCTAGCCATATGACCCCAGATGAGTCAGACAACCTTGTTGAGCCTCGGTTTCCTAGGATGTTGAATGAAATAACCTCTAGAATTCGTTTCAGTTCTAGAATTCTATATCCTTGGGATCTGCACTATTCCAACATAAAGTGGCCACATTGTAAAAATCTTAGCGTACAATGTGTGTACTCTCCTCTCTCAAATCCAAAAAGGCACTTATTTTTCCATGGTGGGCCAACCTCATAAATAATGTGAAATATTCCTGAGATCTCTTCCAGCTCTGGAAGTCTTTTACAGAATCCACACACGTTATAAACCCTCTCTGCTCAATTCATTTTTTAGCAGTGCCTTCCCCATTTTCAGGTTCGGGAGGCCTCCAGGCATTTGCTGCCGAAGAAGCATGAATTTAGTCATCATACTTTCAGTTTCTCATGATCTGGATACATTTTAGTCAATACCTTGCTACCTGATTTCTTTTTGACTGAGACTTATATATTTTTTGCTCTTGAATATTAGTCGCCCACAGCTTTATCACCAGCGGGCTTCTCTGCTTGCTTGTTAAATGTCAAGCTTTTCACTTTGGTGAGGCAATTTGACCCTGCTTGTGTGAGGGGCTTCTCCAGGTGGTGAGAGAGCAGTGGTTACCGCTGGGAGTCAAAGCCTAGCTGAGCAGCCTGGATTGTATTTCATGAGGAGGTGGTTTTGAAAGATTTGTCAAAACCTTGACACTCACATTTGAGTTGTGTCAATCAGGCGGCAGTGTAACTCCTCACCATTAGCTTTCACCAGTTCCTGAAACTCCTCCATAGTGTCTGTCAAGCTGGCATCCATTTTGAACATGATCCAGAATTCTGTAATCCAGTACCTACAAGAGAGGAGTTAAAAAACACAGTCCAAAACTGTGAGGCAAGGACTCACACTTTGGTGGGTTCTTCCCACAAAGAAGACTCAGAAAAAGACAGGCTGTTTTGTCCTTCTATATTCCTAGGAATATAGAATATATATTCTATGTATAGAACATAAGGAGCTGGGGAGCTGGGATGGGAGCATGGGGGAAGGGAAGAAAACAATCCAGTGACAATTCTCTGCCCCTCCTTACACTAAATGCTTTGACAGGATAAGGCATATCATAATCAAAGGAGCCATGACAGAGCTTTAGGCACAATCATGTGTAACAGATAATTATAAATAACACAACTCCAGACAAACCAAATGTCCAAAGGTGGGGCAATGTACCTGTAAATTACACTTTATCATAACTTAGAATATAACATGGCCATTGAAACATTTACAAAAATTTTAATGACTAGAAAAGAGTAATATAAAGTTAAGTTAAAACTATAGAACACAAAATTTTATATGTGTTTTGATCTCAACTATATTTAAAAAAATCTGGAAAAAAGATGAACTATAGCAAAGTAGGTAGTTGGATATGAGTGATTATTAGTATATTTTCTGTGTTTTAAAAATACTAATATGAGCTTTATAACTTTTATAATTAATAAAAACAAATGATAACCTCTAAGTTATTTGATACCAAAATGCTGTAAGACTGAGGAAAACACTGGTATAAAATATTAAGCTCAGGCACACTAACAGAAGTTGACTGTGCTCTATTAAGGAATTTACAGTACTAACAACTGCCCTTTCCAGTCTTCCCAGAGGTGGTTTACATACAGATGGTCAGGAAGCAAAAGGTGGGGAGGACAAGGAAAGAACTACAGTCACCTTGCTTCATTTCGCCCACTCCACAAAGTTCCAAATGCATGCAGAAACGTTACCTTACAAAATAGCAGATCTTCAGGCAAAGCCCTGGTGAATTACTTGCCAAGGCATCCTGATACGTGGGCTGTGGTCAAGGGAAATGGAAGCCTCTGTTATAGAAGCCAAATGACTTCTCATCTGTGGAAGTATTTGCTAAAACTACTGACATGACACCCAACCCCCTTCCCCCAACACATAATTTTTTTTTTTTTTAATTAAAATGTTTTCTCATCTCTCTGGCTATAAGAACCAACTTAATGTATGCTGCTACATGCTTATTATCACCTAGAAGGATGATGTGGTGACTATCCAACCCATGCTGAAAGGGCTTATGGAATGAGGCCACAGCATTTCCTTTGCAGGAGTAGAGCTAGGAAGTCAACTGCATTGAAGGGCCCCAGCACAGGTGACCTAAAAGAAGAAGGGACAAATGGCCTCCTGCCCATGTCCAAAAGACCATGAGTCCAACTGAGACAAGTTAAAAAGAGCAGCCCCTTAACTTTTAAAATCGATAAACAATTTGTGCAATGAATGAGAAGGGAAAGGAATAAATATTCAGATATACTATCATTATTAAGAATAATAATACAAAAATGCCAACATCCACATAGAGCATATAGGATATATAAATTCAGTAGGTTGATCCTGTAAGTTGTGATGGCATGACAGACAAAGCCATATGAATAGTCCAAAATACAATCACATTAAGGCTCCATATCATTCCTAAAATTCCATGGGAATGGTGCCGTCCTAAGAATATGAAAGAACAGCAAGATTCCATCAAGTTCAAACGTTTCTAGAGATATATGGAAAGAACATTCGTTTAAGAGTGAAAGAAATACAAAGTCCAATCTCATGGTGAATCTAGGGGGGGTCCTACCATCTTCCATCAACAGACTGAGGAATCAGGCTGTGTGGGCTGTGCGCCCTGCAAGACTCTGCCCTCTTTCTGTTTTAATAATTGCCATACGGGGCTCAGTGAATTCCAGCTGGGCCCCTGAGAGGAATCCAGGGAGAAGCCAGTGGAGATGTCGATTAACTGGGGCGGGAGCAGTTTTCCTTCAGTGAGTATGCGTATTGTAACTCCTGAAAAACTGAGAATTAAAAATAGCAAAAGTCCCCATCATATTATTGATTTTTTTATTAGGAAGGAATCTGTGCATTTTGAGATTTTTATATGCCTGTAGTATTTAAGAGCATATTAGAATGATAGCTTTGAAACTGCAATTCAGAATATATAATTAAGTGCTTTCGACCTGTGGTTTTAAATTGAAATCTTATTAAGTTTATGCATAACTTTGGAACATCTAAGATAATGTTAGCTTTACTGCTTATAACTTTAATCTACTAGAGTTATAAAAACTATTTAGAACTCAGGAAGGCCTCTGAAGTATTTAAAAATAATCTAAAATGTAAAAGTCTTAATTGTAGTTTAAAACCATTGGAAGTATTTAATTAATTAGCAGTCTCCAAATTAACAAAACATTTTTGAAGTCCCCTTAAAAATGGTGGAACATGCAAGACTTATAGAAAGAATAATAAGATTTGCAAGCTAAACTTGAACCCCTAAAGAAAAACTGTGGTTGTGCAATTCGTACTTCTAATAAAATGACTTTATTTTCAAAAACCTAAATTTTAATAAATTTACTGCCCACACAATCTGACCTGGAGGGCACCAAAACAAAACCAAATCAAAAACACAAAACCATGCACACATCAACAAAGCAATCACAATAAAAATAAGCCCAGGCAACTAGCAGACTTCATGAAGTAACAGGTTCTGACACCTGCCTTTGGGTATAAAAGGTAGGAGTGAGGATGAGATGACCTTACATGTCTCTATGCCACGTCGCTAAGAAAATGCATCCCCGCAATCCAAAGAGATTCAGCATAATGGTCCATTCCAGATAAATATATCTTAGAGTTTACATTTTTATCGTTTTATCAAAGAGAAATTTTTGTTCTCTTTTTTAATGATGAAAGCACAAAAAATACATTTCTCTTTTAAAACAACTAAGTGGACACATAAATCAACATGGTGCCTTTTACTGTGGAGTTTATCTTCCTCCTGGTGGTTCCTTATCCTTCTCTTCAAACCTCCCTTCTGGCAGCACAGGGTGGCTGCATGTGGGGCGGGGTCTATGTAAATCCTGTGGGTCTACATTGGAGTGCTGAGCCTGCAGGGCAGGCAGAATGCCAGTCAGAAGGGCAGAGCCTCCTAAGGTCATGCGAGCCCCTATGCCATAGCAAAGGCAGCCAGAAATCAGGCTGCTCACTTGAAGAGATGAAGCCAGCACTCATAACAGGCCAGTAATAAGAGGCTCAGGCATCTCCCGACCTGAGAAAAGGCCTTGTGGCTAGAAGTTTAGGCTCCACACCTTTTCTCTCGCTTTGCAGCTGGTCCTGTGACTGTAAAATACCAGGTCAGTTCTGACTGCAGTTTTCGGGCATCTGAACTATTCAAAGCATGTTTTCAAATTACTCCAACAGTGGAAAACCAGAAAACCTTCTGAGCTTATTTAACAATTCTATTACTCCCAAGACAGAACAGAGAAACCAAGTGTGAAAAAAAGATCGTCTTGCCTTCAGTGTTTAAGTTGGGTTTCGATGATAGAGTCTTGCTCATATTCCCTTCTTGGAATCCCTTCCCCCTACACAGACCTGAGCAAAGCCCAGATTCCTCACCTCAAAGTCCTGACGGATACAGAAAAAGTATCTGAGTGTTTTGCACCCACAATAATACAATTCATTGTGTCCTACCATGAGATGACCACTAAGCTAAGTTCTAGAGAAACAGAGATAGATAATAAGCCTGGGTTTCTGCCCTTGAGGGACAGTCTAGTGGGGAGGATATGTAAAAAGGTAATTTACAATATGGTACATGTATTTTTAAATATATGCTAAAAATAGATTTTTTTCTTAAAGTAACTCGTAATTTAATTAATTTTTCAGTACCCTTGCAAAACTAGACACACATGTTTTGCAGTTTACTTATAATAGTCATCTATAAAGACCAGAGTATATAGCTATAACATTTCAAAACTTACAGACTGAAGTTTAGGTAGATCAATTTATTTAGCTAACAGAGTTAAAGTACTTCACACCTTCTGCAATCATAGATGAAAACCTTTTCAAAGGGGATTACAACCGGGCCAGGGACGTGAGAGACATGACTTAAGCCATACAAAACTAAAGCCATAGGAATTAAAGATTTTCAATCCATAATACTATTTTAAAACACCAGATGTATTTTTTTTTACAGGAGGGGGTTGGAAAGGTCAGGAAAGACTTCACAGAGGGTCTTGAAAGAGTTTGCTAGGCAAAGGGAGGAGAAGGTGCAGGAACTGTAAGGGGATCCAGTACAGTCCAGTGCATTGAGAAGTTTGGCGTGGAGGGAAAGGGGGTTCTGAGAGCTCTAGGACGCAGCAGGAGAGACACACCAGGGTCCGACTGTGGAGGGCCACTTCCTGGCAACTGACATTATCCTTGTAGTGCAGAGGCTCTGAAGCAATGACCTACCTGATTTGTCTTAGGAAAGTAACCTCAGAAGTAGATAATGAACTGGAGGGGGAGGCACGTATGGGACAGAGGCCCAGGAGACCATGGGGGCCCGAATGAATGCAGTGGCATGGGAACAGGGAGAAGAGGCCAGATAAGAGTCGAGAGTGCTTCTGATGTTTCTGATTTAGGCAATTGAATGGGTAATGACACCATTAACTGAAAGTGAAAATGAAAATACAGATGTCAAAGCAAAACTAATGGGGTAGTAGCTGGGGTGGGGAGGTGGTGAGTTAATGAGTTAAGCTTTGAATATATTAAGATTCAAGTGTCTGCAGGACAAACTAGCATAAACATTTTTTTTTAAAATGGTTTGGGTTAGAGAAATACAGACTCGAAAGTCATCGGCACAGAGGAATGGCAGTGACAATGCTGGTGAGAAATCACCCAGGGAAGGAAGTAGAGCGAGGTAAAAACAGGATGTTATCCTTGTATTTTAGAGGTACTCGAAGAAGATGCTAGATGAAAAGGTAGAGGAGAGATGGCCCAGGAGGAAGGAGAGCCAGGAAGGTACAATTCCGGGAGCCCTGGAGGGAGAGTCTGTAGAGCAAGGGCTTGTCAATGATGCCCGGTGCTTCTGGGAGGTCAACATGAACAGGAATGGAGAAAAAGCCATTGGTCTTGGCAATCAGGAGGTCACTGGTGACATCAGAGGAAAGTCTGAGTTACAGGAGTGCAGGCCACAGTTGAATTAAGGAGTGAGTGGGAGTTGAGAGACTGGAGATACTGAGTGTAGGCTATTTTAAGAAGTTTGCACATCAAATTTCTAACCCTAACAATGAAATGAAGGGGAGGCAAGGTTGAGAGTTTATTTTTAGGCTGGGGAGACTTGAATGTGTTTTAGGCTGAGGGGCAGGTGCCATCGAAGAGTTAGAGTTTAAAAGTATAGGAGAGATGGGAGACAACTGATGGGCTAAGATTCTGTGAGAAGTGGGAGGGAGAAAGGCGAGGGGAGATGGATGGGTTCACCATGTGGGCAAGCAGCTGGCGGCGTACCAAGGGCAGGCACCCCAGGTACAATTTAGTCCTTAGATCAACAAACAATTTTTCCAGTGAGAAGTATTTAATCCCTGCCATTGTTTAGAATTGCTGGTACATCAAGTTAATAAAAAGCAGATAGACTTTGAGTCAGTTTTATTACGGTTTTAAAATTCTCTGCCAATGAGACACCCACTTATTACCTGCACCTCTTATGACATGGACCTCTACCAATGCTCTGCCCTTGGAATGCCACCGGAAACACCTCCTTTGAGATAAGAGGTAAAGATTTATAAGTAGGTTTAGAGAAAAGATTCAGGCCCGGGGGCTTTTATTTTTATCAGTGTGCCAGAAGATGAAAAGGGAGAGATCTGGGAGAGTGGTAAAAGATTAGAAGAGCCACAAGTCATGACTCAGTGCCAAGGACCTGGGCTTCAGGTGCTAAACAGTCTCACCCCACCTACAGCCCTTTCTCTTAGGGGGGGTCACAGTTTACAGTGTCATCAACGAGAGGGAGAAGGCAAGTGCTTTCTCCACCCCACTCAGTTCACACCCCATAAGGAGGTTAAAATCCAGTAGTGTTTGCTGCCTGAAGCTAACAGGCATCAGCAGACTCTCCAGATGCTATGGCATTAGGAAGCTTTTTTCAGAACCTGAGGAAGATTGCAGAATTGGATGGGAAAGCCAGAATGCAGTTTATCATTTGAATCATGCTTGCATGCTTGTCAATTTGCACAGGATAGATATGAATTTTGGCTATTCTATGTGAAAGGTATTTTTCCTAGCCACAGGCACTGAAGAAGACTGTTTCCATGTTGATTTCTTTGACTACTGCCCAGAGCAATCGGCATCAATAATATTGTCCCTCCCAACAGAAGACACACACACACGTACATACCTATGTACACACACACGCACCGCATACCCTGAAAGGACATATGAACCCATTTACCACTCAGGGTTATTCCGAATTAACCAAAATGAAAGCACACTTCAAACTTCAACATACTTCAGAAGGAATCCCATTTGGGGATTTCCAGTCATTGCTAAAAGGATATAAGGTGACAACTTTTTGGAGCAGTTCGGCAGAGGAAATGATAATTCGGTGCATGGTCAGCATGACTTGCAACAGTTGGTTACTTCGACACAGGTTGCCATCTGCATCTGAAAACATAAAGAACAACATCTGAGCGAGTCCCCTGCAGTGAGAAATCAGTCACCTGGTGGAGCCCCTGACAACCCTCCATTACTCAAGGGTACGTGGCCAGACTGGGGGTTCTTCAGGCACCGTGCTTTTCTCCCACTGCCTGTAGCACCATACATCCCTTCCTTTTTTGCTTTTATCTTCCTGTTGAATTCTCCTCTTCCCAAAATGTCCATTTTGATGCTCACTAATCACCCCGCCTGAAAAATGGTAGAATCTTGGGAAAGGGATGAAATTTGCAACAGTACACTTGAGTCTCTGTTGAAAGCACGAGCAGATTCAGGTTTTGCGAGGCCTAAAGTATACATAACGGCCAGGGTTCAGGAGGTTCTTTCTGCAGTCAGAGTAAAAACGGTTATGGTCTTACTAGATTACCTAACTTTTGCAAGTTTTACATAAACATATGACCATCTGAATATACTTCAGGGGCTCTCCCATGGCCTTGGAGAGTCCCTGAAACATAAACGTCCCTAATTTTATGGGCAGTATGCCTCTGGATGAAAGTAGAGGAGGAAGACAATGGACAAACGTTAAATTTGGAGATGATGGGTGGGTTATAAGTATCCATGATGATTTGTATCAAAGAGCATGGTTAGCTAGGTTTTCTAAATCCCAGCTGGTAGCAAATAATAAGACGCATTCTATATATTGGCATTGGGTATAAAGATATCCCTTAAAGTAGTTTTCAAAATCTTTTCAACAGCTACAGCATGAAGTATGAGGAGCTTGCTGGTTATTCGCTGCCAGATCTAGTCTCCGTCCTTCCCATGGACTGCATCGCCATTGCCAGCCGGCTTCCAGCTAGGTTCAGCCATTGGGAGGCATCGGCACGAGATGAGAGGAGAGAGATGAGAGGAGAGAGAAGTCAGGATATTTCTTTCTCGTTCCCTCTCTGCTTTCGTGCCACTTCCCTGATAGTAGCTACAGGTCTCTTTGATGAGAGATCACACTGGTTGGCCTCTCCTTCATGACTCCAGCTCTCACTGGGATCTGATACTTCTCATCTCCCTTGGCCCTGTGTCCCTGAGGGTGGCAATGACTTCTGGCTGCTGACAGTCCCTAGGTGCAGTGCTCTTAATTCCACTCTCATCTTTGTATACAGTTCCATCAGTAAAGTGTCTTCATTTAAACAAACTACGTGAATTCTATTCCCTGCTGGGAACTTGAATAATTCAGGGTAAAATACCAAATGAAAGAATAAAATATGAATTGCTTTATCATTTGATAGCTCTTTAAAATATACTGTATAAAAGGTGTTGTCGTTTTCATTTTTTTTCCAAGTGTACCAAATGATAAATGAAGGACACAGTGCATTTGGGCTCAGGATTGAGAAGTCCTAGCTCATTCTCAAAGGATGACCTAAAATCATAGTTCACTGAGAAAATGTAAGTAAACTGACAGGATCACTCACCTTCCCATCACCAAACCCACCAATTCACCTGCACTCTATTACTCTTACTGCCTGCCTTCCCGTTTCCACGGAAGGCCTCAAAGAGGCTAACGCTTCCACTGTGCTCTGGGTCTCTGCCTTTCTCAAGGACTTTTACCCTGCCTTTGTCCACTTTCTCTCTTGCATTGTCCACTTTTCTCTGTCTCTCCTGGATTACTTCCATTGGCATTTGGACATGCCCCAGAATCTCCTGTATAAAATGAAATGAAATAAAACCTCAAACTATCATCCTCTCTAGCTACCTCTCTGTTTCTCTATTCTTTTTGGTAAAACCTCACTGTCATCAATTTCTCACCTCCCATTCATTTTCAGCCATTCTGGTTTGACTTCTAACTCTATTATTCCACTACACATTTTATTTTCAAGGTCACCAAGCAGCTCCACATTGCCAAATCCAGTAGTTTATGCCTCTGTCCTCATCTTACTTTATGACTCAAGTTGCAGGCGACTCAACCCACGTCGACAACTCTCTCTTTCCTGGAACACTTTCTTCTCTTGGCTTCCATAACATCACACTCTCTTAGCTTCTCTCTCAAGCTCTTCTTCTGTCTCCTCTTCCTCTGCTGAGCTTTTAAATGTCACCATGCTCTGTGGCTTATTCCTCCCACTTCTTTTTTCTAACAATTTAAAAAATTTAAAACTTCTTAAATTTGACATTAAAAAAATATAACTTCTTTTTTTCCTAAGTGAACTCATCTAGTCGTTCAGCAAAAATACTATCTGTAACTGCCCAACTTGCATCTTCCTCCCTGAGTACCAGATTAGTATGTCCAACATCCTACTTGGCAAATCCACTCAGATGTGTAATTTCAAACTTAACCCATCCAAATAAAACTCTTGACCTCTCCCTCCCCCATTTCATCCTTCCTCCACTCTTCCACATCTTGGAAAATGGTACCACCAACCATCCTCTCAGTCACCCAAACAAAAACCTACAGGTCACCCTTCTTTTCACTTTCTCTCTCATCCAATCCATCAGCAAGTCTTGATTCTACCTTCAAACTATATCACAAACCTGTCCATTTCTCTCCATCACACTAGTTGTAGCCATGACCACAATGCAGTACCCTAACTGACCTCCCTGCTTCCACTCTTTTCCACCTACAGTCCATTCTTTACACAGAAGCCAGGAGCAAGTGAGCTCCTAAAATTTATACAACAGGTCATGTGCTTAATAGGTTTTCATGGATTCCATGATACTTGTAATAAAACACAAACTCCCTACTATGGCCAACGGATCGCCACATGTTCTGGCCCCCTTTAACGTTTCCCATTTCATTTCATACCATATCACTTCTCTCCACACTTCTATTTATGCCTCAAACTCTCCTACCTCCTGGCCTTTGCATTTGTTATTTCTTTCCATGTGGTCTTTCTTCCTTTGGCTCATTTGTCATTTAGGTCTCAGTTTCAATGTTGCAACCTAAGAAAGGTCTTCCTTAAACCACCTGAGGTAGCTATTTCCCTACCTGAGTTTCTTCATATTACATATCATGATCTGAAGTTATCTTTTTAATTTAATTTTTCTTTTCTGAGTCTCCACTAGAATATAAGCTTCATGAGACCTGAGTCTTGTCCTGTTTCCCGCCCAGCCCCCCTCGACGAGCTTCTCTCTCCAGGGCCTAGAACAGTGCTGGAACATGGTAGGCATTCATTAAACATTTGTTGAGTAAATGAGTGGACTGTATCAAATAGAAGACCCCTTAACTTTTCATGTACCTTTGGATATTGAGTTTAAGCATTAGCTATTTCATCGACGATATATAACATACATACTTATTTTCTTCTTGGCTACAGTTTACAAAGGAAACTCGAGTTACAACTTGACAAATCGTTTTTATAAACAGTACTCAGCTAGCCTGGTTATAGTTTTGTAAATTTTTCATTCAATTCTTCTAAACTTATACTCTGGTGAGGTAGGGTTAGTATTGCTATCTCTGTTTTCTGGCCCACACAATTTCTATAATCTCTTACCGAAAAAATTCTGCATAACAAGCTACCACAAAACTCATTTATTTTTTTCTCTAGTGTCTGAGGTTTGGCTAAGGGTTGGCTGATGTAGGCTAGGCTTTGCTGGGGGCCATGCTCCACACACCCCCAGCTTCCTTGGATCAGTGGGCTAGCTGAGATATGTTCTCTTGTGGTGATGGTGAGGCACCAAAGGTCAACTGGAAATATTCAAGGCATCTTAAGCCTAGGCTTGGAACTGGCATGCTGTCACTTCTGGCTTATTCTGTTGGCCAAAGCAAGCCACACTGCTGCATATCCAGTCAAAGTGGAAAAGTTTACTGACACAGAGGAGGTTAAAAATTGAGAGTGGGAAATAATTCAATCAAATCTACTGCAATTATGGGGAGGTCACTTTTCAATTCAGCATCTGAAAATAGTTTTTATAATGCAGCTTGCCTCACAGAGGTAGTAGTGTTCATATTCCTATACCCTACTGTAAAACGTGGGAGAAACTGTGAAATATATTTGTAGGGTATGCAACAGAATGTTCAAAGGAGCTACGGACACAGTTGCAGGCTTATTTAGTATGGACAGAATCTCAGACTTGTGATTTCGACACTTTGTGGCTGGCTAGCATCTTCCCATGGATGCTCATATATTAGAGAAAGGGTCTTAGAAGGATCTTGGGTGAGATCAAAACCAGTTCACATAGGGAAAGATTCAAGGGTCTGAATGGATTTATTAGGCAGAAGACTCAGGAGAGAGATTAGAATTATCTCTGAATATTTGGAATGTTACTTGTGGGAGAAGGTTTACACATGTTCAGTGGGGCCACAAAAGAAAGAACCACAGAGTATGAACAGAAGTTATAGGAAAGAGAACAGGACACAACATGTGGCAGAAGCTTCTAACCACTAGGACTGTCCAACGAGGGAAGCATATGCAGCACAGAGGCATCCAAAAGGAGGCTGGAAAGGGATATTTTTGAAGCATGATTGTGACTGGCAGAGCAGCTCTTAGTTATTGAAATCCTACTCAATACCAGGGGCTGTGCTAAGCACTTTAACGATGTAATCTCTAATTCTCACAACTCTGCCATGTTGGTAGAGATATGTTCTCTTGTGGTGATGGCGATTTATAGCTGAGGAAATTAAAGAATGGAGAGATTAGGTAATTTGTTCCAGGTCAAAGAGACAATGAGTGGAGGCGCTAGAATCTGGCTCCAGGTCTGTCTGATTCCCAAACCCATCCTCTTTGTACTGCACTCGGTCGATAAGGAATTCAAGTGTTAAGCAGGGGGCTAACGTGGATGAGCTTAAGATCTCTTCCAATCCTTATGGCTACAAATCTGAGAGATGCCACTGGGATATTAGACTGGTACCAATGCACATTTGGAAGACTAGCTTTTGTACTCTGGTGATTTCTGACATACTCATGGAAGCCTTGGTTGATGGATATTGACAAATGAAGTTGCCTTTAAAATAAGAAGGATGCTCTGCCTAAGATTCACAATCATATTCATGCTCCACTTTTACCTTGCACCCTCTCTTCCAGTTCCGCGATGTTTCCCCACTGTGGCTTGTTAATCTTCACATGCTCTCTGTGAAGTAAGGGCTGGTAAATGGTAAGGCCAGGAGGGGATGACTTACTCAGCAAAGGGAGGCAGAGACAGGGTGACAGAAGAAGCACCTCTGTACCTAGGTCCAGAACCACATCCCCCTACACTGCTTTCTCAACAGGAGAATGTCTTGAGTATTCGCTTGCCTTCATTCCCACCACCAACTCTCCCCCACGTGACCTTGAACCTCCTCCACATGACCTCATCAAGGATGCATTCTCTGCCTGCCCTCATCTCACAGAGCATCCACTTCTTCTTGAGGGGAAAAGGGTACTTTTGAAAGTCAGATTTCAAAGTGGGTGGTCAAAGGGAATCTACCTTCCAGGCTGCTGGGTGTTATTTTGATAGTTTGATATAATTGCTGTAAGCTGATTTAAATATTTCAATGAATAATTTCGTTTTGTTTGCATCTTGAGGCTTTTTAAAAATGCAGGGTGTCATACTAAAAATTTTAATAAGTAAAATGTGCAATGCATTTCTCACTGCCATCTGCTCCTCCTCACACTTCGGGGGAAGATTTTTTTAAAGGATTGAAATCTGAGTGAGGTACAAAATGTCAATGTTACATACTCTGTCACTTGACTTGGGTAGTCACGTATGCTGCTAGAGAAGTATACAATGACTCACCCAACCTGTGGACCATTTGCTCCACAGAGAAAAATAATGTGGCTTCTAGGAGTCATTTGTCTATGAAGCAACAACCCGTTTTTCTTCATTAGACTCATGGCGACAAAAGCTATACTTCGTGAACTCACAGAATCTTGGGGCAGAAAACACTTTATACATCTTCTATCTTGACCTTCCATCCGATGCATTATTTTCTCCTAAAAGCATCACAGATGGCTATCTAGCCTCTGCTTGTACCTTTCCAATGAAGGGATACAGCTCCCTAAATATTCTAGCAACTTTTCATTCTACTTTAGTTAAAAACAGTTTTGAACACGATTAACCAATATTGACAATCTACTCTGTGCAAGGCACTGCCCTGGGTCCCCAAGGAAATCTGAAGAGCTATAAGAAAGCCCATCATTGAGGAGTTTACAGTCTAACTGGGGAATAAGACACACGTCCAAGAAATCTAATAATATCAGGCAGTAACTGTGAGGACTGAAGCCATGGAAGCTATGCAGAACAGTGGTAAAGTTCAGAGAAGGGAGAGGCACTCTCCAGTGTGGTGGTTCAGGAAGCATCTTTTGATATCCGTGGTGAGGTGACCCAGAACTTCAAGATGCAAGAGGCCATATGGTCCAGCCCTCTTCCTGCACACTCTTTTTTTCCTTTCTGTGGTTTAGTCTTAAGTAAGCTATTTGCCTCTAAGAGCGATGAACTGCTCCCTGATGATTAGAATCCTGTGAGAGCAAACGTGCAAATGGCTGCATTCCAGGCCCTGCTTGGTGCTGACAAGAGGTGGGGCGACTTTCCTACAGCGAAGGCTTGTCTGGGAGATGAGGCAGAAGTGACTTGCTGTGAAATGGACATAAAACATGTCTAGCACCAGAGAAACTCCAGAACAGAGCCTTTTCTTCTCCTTTGTTTTGGTTTCCATGGAAATCTCTTGATATCTGAAAGGATTTGAATGTACCAAAGGCAGAACATCAGAAATTGGTATGCTGAGGGTAGGGAGGCTGTCAGTGTTGGGGGCATAACACAAAATAACAGGTACATGAAAACCAGGGACCAGAAAATGGTATTGGAAAGCTAGTGTCAGGAAACTATGCAGGCAGAGTTGGATCTAGAGCCTACAGCAGGGCTGAAGTGGTGAATGGAGGTCAGTCTTTCCAGAAACAAGAAGACAGGCTCCAGGAAGAACACAGAATTCTGAATGTATAACAACAAGGTAAATGTTCTAAAGAAACAAAACCTACTTGACAGCAAGACTATTACATTCATTAAATCCTGTTTGGAGAGTGCACAAGAATTGGCAAGCCGAAAATAAGTTCACTAGCTTGTTGTTCTATGTTTTATTTTATATTTTAGTGCCAACAGTTGCAACTGGGGCAGGAAGTACATGTGAAGAAAGAACATGGAGATACATAGAATTCTCAGAGCTTCTACTACCTGAGCAGCTTAAAACATGTATCAGACACCACCTTGACATTGTTTTCGTCCCTGGCCCCTCAAGATGCAGGAGGAGAACAACTGGGAAAAAGCAACTGTTTGGCTAAGGACAGAGTCTCACTTCCCAGGGCATGTGTAAGAATCAGTATGGTTGTTGCCAGTGGTATGCTGGTAAGAGTTTAAAGAAAAGCTCTCCTGGGGTGACAGGGAGGGGGTGTCCCTGATTTGTAGTGTTTGCAGATTTCTGTGGTGTAAACACTCCCACTATGGCCAATCTCAAGCTATCGATGTGGACTCACTGAATGTGGAGCTGGGAATTGATGCTTGCAGTTAGCTTCCATCCAGATGTGGCGGCTCCAACGAGCCGCGGTTGTAGGTCTGGTCAGTGGACCTAAGGTCAAAAAGACTGGTGCCTGCTCAACACCTTGTTGTATTCCTTCCTATGTGGTGTCCTTGTTCCCAGGTGCTCCTGAAACAATTGTACTCTTCATTTCACTCTGAATCTCGTGCCCCCTGGGCCTTCCCTGGTGACTGAGCAGTTGTCCAGATCTACATATTCCTCTGGTAAAGAGAAGGACTTCAAAGACGACTCCTCTCGGAATATTTGCATTGCAATAGCAACTTCTTGGAGTGGATAGCGCTCTAACCCAAGGACAAAAATTTTAATGTAAGGTGAGATTTGGGAGAAAAGAAGTCCCCAGTTCCTTATAAATTTAGCCCTGCTCTTGTTCCCTCTGTGATAGCCTGGCACATCACACCCAGGCCAATGGTGTGGGGCCTGACAAGTGAGAAAAATGTAGTCTAGCTAGAATATTTTCTATTCCTTGGTCTAATACAGTGTCCAGGAGCTCTGAGTCTCTTGGTTACAATTAGCCTTTACTTATCTATTTGCAATGCCAGGTGACATCACAACATGGACAATTCACAAGCCTCCATTTAACCATGACCTGCGATTTCAAACTTCTGCAACAGGCCTTTAAGCAGAGGTTTTTTAAAAAAAAAAAAAAAAGTGAAAAAAGGGCTGGTTAGGCTCACCTCTTCTCTCTGCTCCTTCCTAACCCCTGGCGGGTGATGATGGCCAAAGACAAGGAATCAGAGAAGAGAAACCTGGCTAACCCATCCCTACATAAAGGGGATTTGGTCTCATTAGGCTTCCTTCGACGCCTGTCCCAGAGAGGCCAACTGGGGAGACACTTGGTGAAAAAAAGAACCTGTGCTTTCCTCCCTTCATTCTGTTGATACTTATTTACTGTCCGGCTGGGTCAGAGCAGTGGAGCCGGAGGAGGGACAGGGGTTTCAAGTAGCACAGCACCTAGGTACAGACACGGACACAAAACATGCGCCTGTACCCAAAAGCCATCTCCGAAGCCAGCTAGCCCTGGAGAACTATTATTCTCCCTAGATGAGAACACCTGATAGCAGTACATTATGTTTTTCTAGCACTCATTTTCAACAAACAGAATTGTCTGTGTTGAACACCTGAGTCGCACAACTGTGTGCAGTAGCAGGGCCCATGGGCTCCATTTTAAAGATGAGGAAACTGTTCCTTGGCCATGGTCCCAGGGCTGATGAGTAGAGGCTCCTGGACAGGAATGTCCGTCTGACACCTAGCCCAGGGCTCTTCACAATGTACCTGCTTCTCCTCAGGGATTACGAGATGAGTGGGGTGAAGACTAGTTCTACTGAGAAGGGCTCTAACTTTCATCCACATATGCTGCACAGCTAAACTCCCTACCTACCTCCCACTTCTCTTTCTCCCCAAGAAGCCCTATACCTATACGGACCAACCTCTTCGCCTGCTCACTGCAATTATGTTACATGTAGTCTAAAAATCTCTCTGCAAATCTGAACTTTGAAAGCCACTACTTTTCACGACATTAACACAAAGCAGTTATTACTGGCACCATTTAGCTAGGACAACTAGAAACCAGAAAGCCTGTGAGCCAGCGGCCACGTGGGTGAAAACAAGTCCCCTGTGGGCTCACATCCCCCTGTGCTGGCCCACCTCTCCCTCCCCACTGCAGCAGCCACTCGCTCCATCCTCAGCTGACCCAGACCTGGACAGGAACATGTCTCCCTGGGCATGGCTTTTCTGCTGGACTGTGAGGCTCTGTGCAAAGATGACCTAGATTTTCTGGATGAGCGACTAATCTACACATGTCTAACCAAGCGCATGAACTGCCTCGAGTGAAAAATAGCTTTTAGCTATGTCGCCTCTGCTGTGCAAGACAGCCGGTCTGCCTTGGGGACTGCCACCTCGACCGGACCTGTCATGTCTGAAGAATCAGGGGTCTGAGAAGTCACAAGGTCAGCTGTCCTCTTCGGTTCTGCAAACTGGACACAGTTCTGGGGATGAGGGTTGGGAGGCTGGGCTGGCACTAAAAGATAAGGGGAGGGAGAAGGCGTGACAGGTCCTGGGCAGACTCAGTGATCGACTCTGAAGCATTGAGGACAGTATGACCTCAAACTCTCAGAGACACTGTTGGAAGGTAGCACCCACTGAATACCTGGCTGCTTCTCTGGGGCCCATTGACCTCCCTGGGAACAATCAAATTATCTGGCTGGGAAGTTAAGCTGTGATTTGATCCTTTGCTGACGCAGCCTACTTGGCTCACACACAGTGATAATTCCCCACCACAGCAACATAGAAATGTGCCTGGTAGGGGGCAAACGGGCAGCGGGGCCCTGTCCCAGCTTGCCAGAGGACACAGAGCGCTGCCAGCATGTGGCTGGGGGAGAGGCTAGCAAAGGGGGAGTGGACCCAAAGAAACAAATGAAAACAGGGGAGGAAATCTAGGGCAGCGCTTTTTCCCTGCTCACTGGAGCACATTCCTGTGGCTTCATTCTTGTCTGTTAAATTCTGCGCCTTTTTTGCATATTTGTTGACAAGCTGAAAAGGTATTAAGAAGCAACTCAAGGGAACTTTCCATATATGCAGTAAAATAGCACGGTCTAGCTGAGACTGGTTAGCCTCAAATTCAGCCTCCTTCAGAAAGTTCTTCTCAATGTGTGACTTGATCCTAACACACTTACCTGCCTAGATAACCTCGTTCCAGGTCATAACAGGACTGAAGCAGTTGGTGTATGTTGACGCATGATAGCAATTCATCGAGTACAGTCTTACCACAAATTGTGCTTTTACCATAAAAACTGTCCTTGGCTTATAACGCTCTGCAGTGAACAGTCCTGTACAGAAACATCGTCATATCACCACGTGTGGTAAAAGTAACTGAGCAAAGTCTTTTGTAATCAGATAGAAGTTATTCTGAAAGTCTCTTCTCCCCTTCTTCAGCTGTCATTAGGATTAGATTACATTTGATTAAAAACAGAAAAAATGCTTAGTAAACTGACTACAACAGTGAATTGTTCTTATTTCTCTTACTGGATTTGGGACATTATTTTGTCTTTCTCTTTGCTTTAACTATTCCAAATAAAATTTATTTATCACGAAATATTGACTCTAACTACAACTCAAAGAATGGCAGTCCACTCTGCCTTGTGACACCGTCGGTGTCAGTGAGATTGGACCTGGTTTCCCCTCAAGCGTGGTCCCACTCCATGGCAGAGCTAGTTGCGGGCTTTCAAAACCTATTTCCAATCCCAAGTTTTAAATGCACCCTCCCCTCAGATGGAAGAATTTCTTAGAGTTTACTGAGGTGCTAGAGAGAAATCTGCACAAGGCCCCGGGGAGCAACTCTGAGAGGAGGCCTGCATGGGTGGGTAAGGAATCTCAGTACCTGAAAGAAAGTGCCCTATACTAAGGAGCCAAGAGCAAACAAGAATGTTTCGAGACAACCCAAGTCAGGAATTAGTGCTGTGTCACCATCTTACAGAAACGGCCCAAATGCAACACTGAAACTCATAATAGTGATACCAATTGGGAGATGGAAGAACCAAGAGAAAGATTTGGTAGTGATGGAGGAAATGGAGCATCTGACTGGAAGAAATGAAACATATTCAAAAATCGGCCTGATTCTCTCTCCCTATGTCTTTCTCTGTTGCTCTCTCTTCGTTAACATACATGTTAGGCTTCCTGTGCACCAGAGAGTCTTTACATGTGCTGACTCTACAAGATAGGTGACATTACTATCATCTGATGATGAGGGATGGAGGCAAAAGGAGAGGTAAGGTACCTTTCCCAAGTTTAGCTATTACGTGGCGGACCTGGGATTCAAACCCAGGCTGCACAGCCTTGGGAAAGCTCTGGACATTTCTGAGCCTCGATTTGCTCATTTGCAGAATGAGAGCTTGACAATGTCCTGCCTCCATCCTTCCCAGCAGAGAGATAATCAGGAGATCAGCCAAGATAAGAAAGCTTATATATCTCTTAAGGAGAACAAGGTCCTGAACTGAGTCCAAATCACTGTAATTTCTGGTTGACTTGTGGGTCCCAAATATCTAGGCTGTCTGACAGTTGTCACATGGGCACACAAAACCCCCAGCTCCATTGCTAAAGCACTAGTAATGTACATTTAATGGTGCTTTCTCACCGACTACCCTCTCCGTGCACTTTAGCTCATTTGAGCAAGACAACTCTGTGGGGTGGGTATTATTTCATAGGTGAAGAAACGGAGAGTGAGGTGAAGTGACCTGTCTAATGCCGCACAGTTGATGAGTGATGGTGTTGGGACCTGAGTTTTGGTCTTTTGACTCAAGCCCCACCTTTTCCATGGTATCTCACTGCTTCTCATTCTGAGAGCTGTGAAGATTAAAGGCACATCTTTAATCTCGGCACTTGAGGGTTTTTGGAGCCAGCACTTGAGGGTTTTGGGAGCCAGCCTGCATGCTGAATGAGAATACCAACAATAATAATCACCACCCTATACTGAGCATTCCATGTGCCAGATAGGGGCGAGGCTATGTTATAGACACTCTAATTTTTACCACAGCTCTGAGTGGTAGGTGTTTCTGTTTCACACATGAGGAAATAGATTCAAGAGAGGTAAAATAACTCATTAGTGGTCCCACAGCTAGGAAGTGGCAGGAAACGGGGCTGTAAATTATTGTCCTGGTTACTTTATCATTATGATTCTAGGGTTTTTAGTCTATGATAGACTTGCATGGCCTTTTAAATGGGGATCCTCAAAGGATAAGGGAAAGGATGTGTCTACTTCTTATCGGTTCCCTATAATCTCTAGTCCTCTTCTGTAAACATTACACTGGGGTCATTTCCTTTACTTAAATTACAGTATGTAAGGATAGACAACCACTGGCAACCGCTGATAAACACAAAACAGTTACTGCTCACGTAATACAAGTTAAGAGTTAAACGCTTTTGGAAGAAATAGCTAAGAATTTGTATCTGGAGATGTGAAGGGATGTAGGGAGTAGATGGTGAAGAAATTAGCACAGTTTTTAAGAAATTAGCACAGTAAAAAGAAGAGTCAAGAAACTGTTGACAAGTTCCTGACAAGCAGGAACTAAGAATTGTACTCTTCTTTCAATGTGTTAACGTCACTGGCATTTATTCCATTTACAGATCTAGACAGATTGGCCCTTGACACACTGACAGAGATTCCCAAATGTCTTTAGGATCTTGAATTTTAAGGTCATCGTGCAATAGAACAGGATGTCCTCAAGTGAGGAAAGCTTAGATTCAAGTTCGAAAAGGCTTTTCCAGGCTTTTTGAGTAGATCTTCCAAAGTTTATCTATTGAAAAACTACATTTTTAGGACTTAAAAGGTAAGGGGTAATGCTTGAAGAAGCTAATATCCTGAGTTTCTGTGGGATCTAACAGTTTGTTTCCAAGAGTTTCCAATTTGTTGTGTCCTGTTACACTTGTCAACAAGTCTCAGTTCCTGAGAGCCTGCTCTGAGCAGAACAGAGGGGAAGGTTGAGGGCAGGGCCACCAAGCCCACACACAAGCCCTGGAAATACCACTAAACAGCCCTGACTCACATTTGTATAACACTTCCATTTACAAAATATTTTCACATGTATAATCTTGTTTGATCATCGCAATATCCTTATGAGGTAGGAAGGACCATATCTATTTAGCAGATGAGAAAGACTACAGGGCTGATGTTCGGTCTGTCCAAATGGCATCTGTTCAGATTGATGGGGACCTGTGCCATACCAGTTATTAAATATTTTGAATATCACCCTGGATAAACAACTGGCTTATGTATAATACTACCACCAAGTAGCAGAGTTGGAGTTCCAGGCTTAGCTATTCTTACATGAACAGGTTCTTTGTTCAAAGAACACTGTGCTAGGTACTGTGTGTGTGCGTGCAAAGATAACCAGGACCCTGTCCCAGTAAGTGGCCAGAAGCTACCAGCTAGAATATGGTAGAAAATACAGCAAGAACCTGTAAGGCAGTGTGGAGAAGGTCTGGGAAAGCCAGATTTGACTAGAAGAAATGTCTCAACCTCAATGAAGAGGTGGCATTTAAGGTGGGGCTTGAAGGAGGGGTCAAATTTTGACGGACTAAGATGGAGGTAAAGGTATTGTGGGTGGGGGAAGAAATAGTTTCTACTTTTAGATGAGATGGTTTAAGTATATTGGGGAAAGGATGTAAAGTCCAGTTTGGTTGAATGAGAAAGCACTTGTCGGGTAGGCAAATAAGTGTTGAAATGTAGGCTCATATGGGAACATCACATGCTAAACTGGGAGTTGCTCTGACTCAGATCTTTATTTAAAATTCTACAAAAGTGGATGGTCTACAGGAAAAGAAAAGCAATATTCATTCACTTAGTATTCTGTTCAAATTGTCAGGTTGTTGCATGTTACAACCTCAGCCCTAAGGGTTCTTTGCAAGGTGGATCATTTAAAAAAAAAAACCCTTGAATCTTATTTTAATTGCTACTTGTGTATCTTTCCTTAGCCGCATAGCCCCTCAAGAGACACAGCCACCACAGGAAGGCTAAGGAGAGAGGAAGGGAAGGAGAGAGTGCTCGCGCTCGTGCATGCGTGCTTGTTGCTACAGTGAAGTTATGTAGGAGTATAACATAATGGTTGGCTTTTGCAGATCTCAACTAATTTTGTTGTTTAGAAAGCTTGACCAAATGCAGTTATTATTTTTCTTCCCTCACTTTGCCAGCATTGCATCTTAACCTTTAATTTCCTTCCCTGTCCATATCCTTCCCTGCCTGCTTTATAAGCTGAGCAGCCACAGGGAAGGCCATCCGTGATAATGAGGAGCAATGACTCTACGGCTGCCCAGATCTGTCACAGAGATACGGGAGCACTCACTTTCGGATAAAGTTAGACCCCCAAAATGTACAAGAAGTCAGCAAGGATGAGGTTGAGAGTTGGCAAGGCTTTGGCTTCACCTGCTTGGCTAAGTTTTATCACAGTGGGATAAATACTGTTATTTCACCTTTGGTCTCTCATATGCACTAGCTAGCACATCTGCTCCTGATCCATACTTGTGAATTAAGTAAAATCATAACCCTGTAGCCAGTGAAATAGGTCTAGAGTAGACTGTGAAGTATGTAAGGACTTCAATGCTTTCCCCAGTTGGTGTGATTTTCCCATTACTTCCCACCTTTCCACAGACCTCGTGGTTAACTGTGGAAACCATAAGAAAGATCTGTTAAGGTATGAGAGACTTCAATAGTCTCCGAGTCATATTTGCATAATAATAGTCATTCTGAGAGGAGATAACATAATGAAAAAAAATTCACAATGGGTAAAATCTGGGGCTTCGGTAGGTAATCTTTTTTCTTTTTCTAGTGGGGAAGACTTAATATTAATAGAAAGTTTCAGGGGTGAAAAACAATCATTTTATACCTCAGGATGAACATATTCAGGCTTATCCAGAAATAAATAAATATATTAAATCTGACTGACTTTTCAAGACTTCCTGGGTAGCTTAAAAAACAAACAAAAAACCCAAACAACCTCCTCACCAAAAAATTCCAAGTCCTTATCTTATACCTATCACATCATGATATTTAGGGACGGGGCAAAAAAACTCGTATTTTTCAAAATCTCTCCTGGGATCTGATGATCAGTCAAGTTTGATTGGGCTGATTAGAACAATTAGTTCATTCCTTGCCCTGGAGTAGGTCTATGAGCTACTGAATCCAGGAAGACACTTCCAATTTCAGAATTCAGTGGTGAAGTCTTCCAGTTGTTTTCAGGGCTAGATGCAAGAGAAGTACTTAATAAATACGAGATTTGGTGCCAACATTACAGACTCCTTGGGGCTTGGTTAGTCCTAATTTATAAAACACCATCAGAAATCAATCTGGGATGAGCCAGAGGACCATGATCAAAAGTAATTGGTCTGGGCCACAGGAAGTTTCCTACTGTACATCAGCAAAACTCCCTACTCTCCTGGGCCTGCACAGCCAGATTCTGAGGTGATATTTTATTCCTAAAGCCAGAGACCTTGGCTGCTCATACTCTACAAAATAAAACTGTCAGTTCTTCTGTGGCCTTCACAGGCTCTCTTGGATGAGAGTCTTTGCCTGTGGTGTCTGAGAAGTCTTTTCTATCCCCTCCGCCTCTGGTATCCATGAAAGTGCCCACTGGGGCCTATCGCTTTGCAGGCATTAATGAAGGGACATCAATAGCTCAATCCTCAGGATTACCCAGTTCTTCGCTCTTTGCAATGATGCATTTTATCCAGGATATTAAAACACTTCTCCTTCCCTTTCCCGCCATCTAACTCTTGGGCCTTTTACTGCTAATAACACTTCTGCCAGAGGGAGGACCCACAGGAAGACTGAATGCTAGTTACTTTATAGTATTTCAGCAACTCTGGTAAAACAATTGATGAATAAAAGGATGAAGAAAATGTGTGGGTTCTTGGTAAATTTCAATGAACCCCTCTTCTGGCCTGGCATGGCCTTATGAATAAAACTTCAAGTAATTTATCATTTCACCTCTTAAGTTCTTGGGGTGTTCTAAAGAATATTTCATTAGTAGCAAGTCACCTCATTAAATAAGGACATTATTCTTGTCAGGGTTTTATCTATCTCCCATCCTTGCCCAGTGAGTCATCAGAAGGGGGCTCTGGTTTCTGAGTTATTAAACATTTTGTCCCTCTAGATCTTTTGCCTTCACAAACTTGACCACACACATCACAGAGGAACTCAAAGAATTAAACCAGAGGTGAAACAGAAGTCAGTCATCTTCACTTGTCTGCTGCTACCTTGGAAAGTCTTGATTTGCCTTCCAGCAAGCTCTACCACATGGGCACGGTTGTGAGATTTCCCATCACTTAAAGTTCCTACAGAAGGGACTTCTACCAGTTTTTCTGGTAACCTGTTTCGATGTGTTTGTTTCAAATAACTTTTCCCATCTCACTGAGTACCGGGAAAGGCACATGGCTCAATACATAGTTTGATATCTTCTGACACATACATACATCCATGTAACCCAACCCCCTTTCAAGATCTAGAATATTTCTATGACCCACTAAGTTTCCTAATCTTCCCAGTCTGTTCTTCCAACCCCACCCCACCATAAAGCCATTATTCTTATTTCTTATGATCATGTTAGTTTTACCTGTTTTAGAACTTCATATAATCGGAACATATAGTATTTTTTTGTGTAATGCTTCTTTCATGGAAAAAAATAGTTTTTGAGATTAACCAGTGTTAACTATATCAGTAGTTTATTCATTTCCATTGATGAGTAGGTATTCTGTTGTATAAATAATATTTTGTTTATTCTTTTTGATGTCGAGTGACATAAGGGTTGTTCCAGTTGTGAGTTTTTATGGCTAAAGCTGCTATGGACATTCTTGTACAAATCATATTGCATACATATGTTTTCCTTCCTCTTGCATAAATACCTAGAAGTGGAATTGATGGGTCATAGGGTAGGTGTATATTTAACTTTATAAGAAACTGCTAAGCAGTTTTCCAAAGTGATTGTATCATTTTACAATCCCATCCGTAATGTTTAAGAGTTCCAGACGCTACACATTCTCACCAACAGTTGGTGTTATGAGTCTTTCAATGTTCGCCTTTTCAGTGGGTGTACAACACTATCTTATTGTGATTATAATTCATATTTTCTAGTGCTTAACAATGTTGAGAATTTTTATGTTTCTTTGCATTTACATATCCTTTGTGATATGTGTATTCAACTAATTTGTCCATTTTTAACTGTATTGCTTATTTTTATTATTGGGCTGCAGGAACTCTCTATTATTTTAAATAAAAGTTCCTGTCAAAGTCATATATTGCCAAGTATTTTCTCCCATTCTATGGCTTGGCCATTCACTTCTTTAATGGTTCTTTTGATGAGCAAAACTTTTTTGATTTTTATGAAGTCCAACTTATAAATACATCATTTATGGTTAAGTCTTTTGTATCTTGTCTAAAAATACCTACTCCAAGTTTGCAAAAATATTCTCATATATTACCTTCCAGAAGCCTTATTGCTTTAACTTTATATTCAGGTACCTAATTAATCTCAAATTATTTTTGTGTATAGTGTGAAATATGGGTCACGGTCATTTTTTTCATGGGTATCAATTGTTCCATCACTATGTGTTAATGGGACATTCCTTTTTCCAATGACTTGCTTTGGTGCTTTTGTTGAAGATTGATTGCCCGTATATGTGAATTTATTTCTCAATTCACTATTCTGTTCCACTAATATACTTGTCTATCCTTATATGATCTTATTACAGCTTTATAGTAAATCTTGACATCAGGTAGTGTGAATTTTCCAGCTTCATTCTTCGTTTTCAAGATTGTTTTAGCTATTTCAGGGTCTTTCATTTCCATATAAGCTCTAGTTACATTGCCTGAAACTCTAGGGTTTTTTTTTTTTCCAATCTTTTCTTTCTGAGTTGTTGACTTACCATCTTTTCTTTTTCAGTGTCCAATGTAGTATTAAGCCCATTCGGCAAATTTTTCCTTTTGGTATATTTTATTTTTCACTTTTAAGATTTCTATTTGGTTCTTTCTATTGTTTCTGCTTCTCTGTTGCAAATACCCATCTGTTTACATTTCTTTAAACCCTTCAACATATTTATAATAGCAGTTTTAAATTCCTTATTGACTAATTTGTGCTAACTCTGAGTTCATTTCTATTGATCTTTTTTCTTCTAGTTATGGGTCACATTCTCCTTGTTTATGTCTTGTAATTTTATATTAAATGCTAGGCATTGTAGATACAATATTGAGAATTTGGATACAATATGGAGAATTTGGATCATGTTCTTTTATAGGAGCATTTAATTTACTTGAGCCTTAAATTGATCAAGGCTTGGATTTAGGCTTTGTTAGCTTGGGTTAAGAGGAGCCCTTATTTTAGGGCTAGAGTAGCTAAACTCCTATGTTTCCATCTTCTTCATGTCCCAACTCAATGCCCACGGCACTATATCTCTCCATTCTGTCTGATTGGAACTGTGATATTTCTAGAATATGAGATTTCCTCTGACTCACAGATTCCCTGTATTTGGTGTCAAGGAGTCTTACCATATTCATATACAGTTTAGTATTTGGCCAAAGACTAAAGGAGATCCTTCTCTTCAGTTTCTTATCCCACAAACTGCAGCCACCCCAGAACTCCTGAACACAAACTCCATTTCCTCTGCCAGGCAAGATCCTACTCTCCAGTATCTAGTTCCTTGTACCAGAATTTGTAAAGTGCCCCCAGGCAGAAAGCAAAAGTATATGTTGAGTTTACTTTGTATCTTTTCATTTTATCCACAATCACAAGTCTGTCCTGTTTTTAGTACCTGAAAATAGTTGTTTCACATATTTTGTCCTGTTTTATAGTTGTTTATAGCAAGAAAATAATTACAATACCCAATATTCCACTATGGCCAGAATTGGAAGTTCCTGCTTTGATGTTTAATATCTTTATAAATGGGAAGTTGCAATGTTTTTGCTGACGTTTGAATCTATTTACACCTTTTTTTACCTGTCCTCTTAGAGATAAATAATTCATCCTATCTCTTTTATGCTCAACACCTTAACATATGTTAATACCAAGAAGAGAGAAAAAGCCACCTAATTTGTCTTCTTTTCAGGTGCTGCCATCTTATATCCTCATAGATTTTATTTCTATATCATTTCTTAACTATATCTCCTCTGTACTCACTCTAGCCTTCCAAGCCTATCTTAAAACCCAGAGACTAAACTTGAATCTAATAACATTCTGCTCTCTAGTGTATGGTCAGATTTTAGTGTAAGATCTTGATGTCCAGAACATCAGCCTTCCTTTTTCCATCCCTTCACTTTTAATGTGATTGTGTCTTTCAATCTGAACTGAGTCTGTTGTAGGCAGCATATGAATGGATCTTGTTGTTTTTTGTTATTGTTGTTGTTTTTATAATACATTCAGCCACCTTATGTCTTTTCATAGGAGCACTTAGTCCATTTACATTTAAGATTACTATGGACAGGTGTGTAATTGCCATTTTATTCATTGTTGTTTTTTGTAGTTCTTCTCTGTTACTTTCTTCTCTTGCTCTCTTTTCTTGTAGATTGATGACTTTAGTGATTTGTTTAGGTTTCTTTTTCTTATATTAGTGTATCTATTATAGGTTTTTATTTTGTGGTTACCATAACATTCATATGTAACAAACTATGTTTATAGTAGCCTATTATAAATTTATTATGTTTTAAGTTCACACACATTCTGAGGGTACCACATTTTTTACTCAACTTCCTCCCACATTTATGTTTTTGACATCATATTTTACATTGTGTGTAAACTTATTACTTATTACTTAACTTATTACTGTAGTTACACAAGCTATTTTTGTCTTTCAACATTAATTTTTGTCTTTGCAATTATCCCATCTACAAAAAAGGATAATGTGGAAAATTTTAAAGATCATTTTCGTTTGGGTGAAAATTAAATTAGATTGTCTTAGTTTGGGTTTTCCCCAGAAGCAGGTCCTGAGACAAAGATTTCAACACAAATACTTAATTTGGAAGATGATATTAGAGAAAACTGATAGAGGAATAGGAAAGACAACTTATAAAGATGCATTGTCAAGTGAGTTATTACTCTGGAGTCAGGGTAGAAGAGTTCATTCAGTCCCACTCAAGGCAAACAAGCTGGATTATTTGTATACCAAGTTCCATCAGTCATTGGTTAAAGGCTGCTTTTAAGGGGTGTTAATTCTCTAGCTTTTGGCCTATCTTGTACACAAGTTGGAGTGGGATGAGAAAGCCAGAGAAAGTTGAGTGGGTATACACTATAAGAGAATACCATGAACAACTACATGCCAACAAATTGGACAACCTAGAATAAATGGACAAATTTCAAGAAACAAATAATCATCTAAGACTGAATCAGGAAAAATAGAAAATGTGGACTGATTGGTCATTAGAAATGAAATTGTATCTATAATCAAAAACTCCCATCAAACAAGAATACAAGACCAGATGGCTTTATAGGTGAATTTTACCAAGGATTCAAAGAAGAATAACTATTCTTCTCAAACTATTCCAAAAAAAAAAAAAAAAAAAAAAAAAACCTGAAGAGGGAAAGCTTCTAAACTCATTCTATAAGAATAGCATTAATTACTCTGATACCAAAACCAGACAAAGGCACTAAAACAAAAAGAAAATTACAGGCCGGTATCCCTGATAAACACAGATGCAAAAACCCTCAACAAAAGCTTAGCACACTGATTTCAGCAATACAGTAAAACAATCACACACCATAATTAAATGGGATTTATTCCAGGGATGCAAGGATGGTTCAATACCCACAAATCAATCGAAGTGATACACCACATAAAAAAAGGATGCAAAACATATGATCTTATCAATAGATGCAGAAAAAGAATTTGAAAAAAATCCAACATTCATTTATGATTTGAAAAGCCCTCAACAAAGTAGGTATATAAGGAAAATACCTCAATGTAATAAAGGCCATATGTGACAAATGCACAGCTAACATCACACTCAATGACAAAAAACTGAAAGCTGTTTCTCTAAGATCAGGAGCAAGACAAGGATGCCCAACCTCAGCACTCTTATTTAACATAGTACTGGAAGTCCTAGCCACAGCAATTGGACAAGAAATAAAAGGTATCCGAATTGGAAAGGAGGAAGTATAACTGTCACTATCTGCAGATGACATGTTACTATATATAGGAAATCTGAAAGATCCCACCAAAACAACTCGTAGAATTAATAAATGAATTCAGTAAAGTGTCAGGATACAAAATTAACACAAGGAAATCTGTTGCGTTTCTATATACAAATAACAAACTAGCAGAAAGAAAAATTTGGAAAACAATCTATTTACGATTGCATCAAAAAAGAATAAAATAGCTAGGAATACATTTAACCAAGGAAGTAAAAGACCTGTATTCTGAAAAGTATAAGATATTGACAAAATAGAAGGCACAAGTAAATAAAAGGATATACTGTGATCATGGATAGAAAAAATTAATAGCATTAAACTGTCCATACAACCCTAAGCAATCTACAGATTCAATGCAAGCCCTATTAAAATCCCTATTAAAATACCACCGGCATTTTTCACAGAACTAGAACAAATAATCCTAAAATTTATATGGAATCACGAAATGCCCTAAAGCACCTTGAGAAAGAAGAACAAAGTTGAAGGTATCACGCTATCTGATATCAAACTATGCTACAAGGCTATTGTAGTCAAAACACTAAAACAGACACATAGATTAATGGAACAGAATAAGGAGTCTAGAAATAAACCCACATCCATATGCTCAACTAATCTATGACAAAGAAGGCAAGCATATGTAATACGGGAAAGAAAGGCTCTTCAATAAATGGTGTTGGGAAAACTGGACAGATGTAAAAGAAAAAATGAAACTAGACCACTTTCTTATACCATATGCAAAAATGCAGTCAGCATTAATATAATGGGTAGGTGTAGAGCCAGAGAAGAGAAAGAGCAATTAGGGGGATTGTTTCATAAACCATATAAATGTCTAACCAATATACTGTATACTTGAAACTAATAATAAAATAAAATAAAATAAAAATGGATTGAAGACTTAAATGTAAGACTTGAAATGATAAAACTCCTAGAAGGAAACATAGGCAGTAAACTCTTTGACATCTGTCTTAAAATTTTGGGGGGATGCAATATATCTCCTCAGGCAAAAGGAACAAAAATAAACAAATGGGACTACATTAAAAAGCCTTTGCACACTGAAAGAAACTATCAACAAGATGAAAAGGCATTCTACTGAATGAGAGACAGTATTTTCAAACAATACATTCAATATGGAGTTATATCCAAAATATATAAAGAACTCATACAACTCAACATTTAAAAAATCCAATTAATAATGAGCAGAGGACCTGAACAGACATTTTTCCAAATAAGACATAAAGACAGCCAACAGACATATGAAAATATGTTCAACATCACTAATCATCAGGGACATGCAAGGCAAAACCACAATGAATATAATCTCACACCTGCCAGAATGGCTATTATCAAAAAAGATGACAAATAACAAATGTTGGCAAGCATGTGCAGAAAAGGGAACCCTTGGGTACGAATGTTGGTAGGATTTAAATTGGTGCTGCCACTATGGAATACAGTATAGAAATTCCTCAAAAAATTAAAAATAAAACTTCTGTACAATTCAGAAATTCCACTTCTGGGTATTTATCTGAAGAAAATGAAAACGATAATTCAAAAAGATATATGCACCCCTATGTTCACTGAAGAATTGTTTACATTTTCTGAGATATGGAAGCAATCTAAATGTTCATTGATAGACAAATGAATAAAGAAGATGTGGTACATATATACAATGTAATATCCCTCAGCCATAAAGAAAATTAAATCTTGCCATTTGCAACAACATGGATAGATCTGTAAAGTATTATGTAAGTTAAATAAGACAAAGACAAATACAGTATTTCACTTATATGTAGAATCTAAAAACAAAGCAAAGCAACAAACAAAAGGAAATAAAAACAAACTCATAGATACAGAGAACAAACTGATGGTTACTAGGGGTGAGGAGTTGGGAGAAAAGGGGAATGGGATTAATAAGTACAAATTTCCAGTTATAAAATAAGTCACAGGGATTAATGTAGAGCATAGAGAACACAGTCAGTAATATCGTAATTAGTATGTCTGGTGATTGATAATTACTAGATTTATTATGGTGATCACTTTGTAAAGTATATAAATGTTGAAATCCTGTGTCGTACACCTGAAACTAATATAATGTTGTATGTCACCTACAATTAAAAATAAATTAAAATAATTTTTTTAGTGCTGATAAAAATTTTTTTCCAGATTATCCATTTTGTAAATGAGAAAACAGCAGTAAAATAATTTGCCTAAGGCCAATATTTGGTAAATGAGAGATTCAAGATTGGATTCCAAAGACCATGATGCTATGTGACCTACCATGGCCTCTTCTGCAATCAGTTCACTGCCTTGCTGAAATCGGGCATCATGTCCTTGGCCTTTTCCTGTTCATAACTGGGTGTGTGTGTGGGTGAGGTGGGGCAAGGAGGAAAGTACACTTTCCCTCTTAACTCCAACTCCCATCTTTGACAATTGAATTGAAGTTTAAAGTTTCCAGTTTTATTTTTGTCTTTCTAGACACCAGAAATGCAACATCTCAGTGTTGAGCAGAGAATAGGCTGAATTTGATGTGGGACATCAAGTATAGGACATGAATAGGTTATTTCAGTTGTATGTATCCAAAAATACCCAATTTTTATTTTTTACTCTTCTCTCCCCTGTTTAATACAAACATGGCACTCTATTTCATCATCCAAAAAAATGAGAACAATAGATTCCTTTGAATTTTCCGTAATTCGTAATCATCTGTTTTCCTTAGGTCTTGAGGACACTTATCTTTTTTAGATATTACGGAAAATTATAGATGGCCAGTCAAGATGTCAGAGTAAGTAAACATTGTCATCACCTCTCCCCATGACCACATCAAAATTACAACTAAATTATAGAACAACCATCATTAAGAACCACCTAAAGTCAAGCTGAATAGAATTTCTATAATTAAGGATATAAAGAAGCCACACTGAGATTGAAAGGAGGTGTGGAGATACAGAATAGGCAGGTCCCACACCCATGGTGTCGTGAATAAGAATTGGGAGGGACATTTCAGCTGCTGAAGGCTCCCCTGAGGAATAAGGGGGTCCCAGCCCCACACCAGGCTTCCTGGCCTGGGACACAAGTGCTGAGAATAGGAGTCCATAGAACATCTGACTGTGAAAACAAGTGGAGACTGCACCTGAGACAGAGGGCAGCTGGAGACCGAGGTGTTCCTCTTGAGGGGCCTGCACACATACTCGCTTGCTTACAAACTCACTCATTCTAAGCTCCATCATAGGGACAGCAGTTCGAAAAGCACCAGGGACATATGGGAAGAACTAGATTGACTAGCTTCAGGGAGAAGGCTGGAGGGCCAGGGGTCAGGGCAGCCCTCTCTGGGGTCGAAAGTACTTCCAGGCACCATTATTCCTTTGTTGAACCCTCCTCATACCCAGCTAGATAATGAGGGGGGGGGCAGCAAATCTGTTTTCTCCATTAACCTGGTTAATACCATTTGCCCTGCCTTGGTAGTTCCCTAAGACTCCACCCCACCCAACTCACTTGCTCACCCAAGCCTCTTCTAGCAGGCACTCCACACAAGTAGCCTGCCTTGGTTAATGCTAAAGACTTTCCTAAAATCTCTCAAAGGTTCAAAAACACCAAACGAGCAGTAGTAGGCCTTGTGTGCCCTGAACCTTTTGCTAAGCATCCTTAAGCCTGGCACAAGCAGCGACCAGTCTCAACTTGCATTGCACCTCCCATTAGGTAGCCCCAAGACTAGCATACAGGGTGGCCAGTCTTGGCTTAGAACACAGATTAAACTAAGTGGCCACAAGCCAGACATAAGTCAGGGGCTGGCCTCAGCTCACATCATGGCACCAGACAAAGGGTCTCAAGCTCAGCATAAGTGCAACCGGCCTCGGTTAATAGTATAGCCTCTCCTAAGTACCTCCATGCCCAACCCAAGTGGCAACCAACTGCAGATCAATTTGTAGCTTCTACCAGGAAATACCAAGCTCGGCACAAGACATGGCTGACTGTGGCCTGAATCAGAACCCCTTCTTAAGACATTCCAGAACCAACACACCCAGTGGCTGGCTTCAGATCACACCAGAGCACAGTCCAACGAGCTCCACAAATGACACACCCCAAGAGTGGACTTGAGTAGCACCAGAGTCCTGCTAAAGTGTCTCCTACTTCATAGGATCAGCCCTCGCACAACAGCTTTCCTGTCGTGGTCACATCCAGGCCTCACAGTCAGTCAGCCTGAGGCCCAACTCCACCACTGACATGCCAAGAGCAACCGAGGCTCAACTACAACAGGAAGGGACACACAACCCAGACAAGGGACATCCCTGGAGCACCCAGCTCAGATGACCAATGAAATTGCATCATTGATCCTCACAGGACATCTTTCACAAGACCAATAGACATAGCAGATCTACCTACTACATAGAAATAAACATAGGAAGTCAGCCAAAATAAAGGGACAAAGACGCATATCTCAAATGAAAGAACAGGACAAAAATCCATAAAAAAAAAAAAATTAAAATGGAGATAAACAATCAACCAGATGTAGAGTTCAAAACACTGGTTATAGGAATGCTCAATGAACTTTGGGGAAGAATAAATGAACTCCGTGAGAACTTCAACAAAGAGATAGAAAACAAAAAAGAGATAAAAAACATAAAAAGAACCAGCTGGAAATTAAAAAAATAATAACTAAATTGAAGAATACATTAGACAGAATCAAAGCAAGTTATATGAAGCAGAAGACTGAATGAAAGATTTGGAAGACAGGGGGCCAATTTCAGCAGTTTATTAAAATGATCACACACCATGATCAATTGGAATTTATTCCTGGGATGCAAGATTGGCTCAGTGCCTACAAACCAATTGGCAGAAAACAGCCAATTGGAACAGCAAAATAAACAAACAAACAAATAAAATAACGGACCTCTGGGACAACATAAAGCTCATCGACATTTGCATCATAGGGGTATGAGAAGGAAGAGAGAGAAGAGCAAGGGATTAAAAACTTATTTGAAAAAAATAACGGAAAACTTCCTAAACGTGGTGAAGGAAACAGATGTAGAAGTCCAGGAAATGCAGAGAAGATAACCCCAAAAGCCCCACACCACAATAGCTCATGATTAAAATGCCAAAGGTAAAGACAAAGAGAGAACTTTAATAGCAAGAAAAATGTAGTTAGGGAGCACCCATCAGATTACCAGCTGATTTCTCAACAGAAACTTAGCAGGCCAAAAGGGCTTGGCATAAAATATTCAAAGTTATGAAAAGCAAAGACCTGCAACCAAGATTACTCTACCCAGCAAGGCTATTATTTAGAATCAAAGGAGAGAGAAAGAGTTTCCCAGATAAGAAAAAGCTAAAGGAGTTCATCACCACTAAACCAATATTACAAGAAATGGTAAAGTGATTTTTTAAAGAAAAAAGGTCAAAAATATGAATAAGAAAATATAGGAAAGGAAATAATTCTCATTAACAAAGGCAAACACTTAGTAAAAGCAGTGGCTCAGCCAACTATAAAGCTAGTACAAAGGTTAAAAGGCCAAAGTAAAGTCGGAAGATCATGTGTAATTACAACAATTAAGAGATACACACAAACACATATAACACACACAAGGAGTAAAAAAATGACAAAAACAAACATAGAAGGAGTGAGTAAACATTGCAGTAATTTTAGAATGTGTTTGAAGTTAAGTGATTATCAACTTAAAATAGACTGCCATAAACATAGCTTGATATAGATGAAGCACATGGTAACCACAAACTAAAAATCTATGAGATATACAAAAAATAAAGAGAAAGGAATCCTAACACAACACTGTAGAAAGTCATCAGCATACAAGAACAAAAGCAAGAGGGAATAAAAAGGAACAGAGAATCACAAAAGCAATAAAAAATAATAAAATGGCAATCACTACAAACATATTAGTAATTACTTGAAATGTAAAAGGCTCCAATTAAAAGACATAGGGTGGCTCAATGAATAATAATAATAATAATAATAAAGACCTGTACATATGCTGCCTACAAAAGACCCACGTCAGAGCAAAAGACGTATACAAACTGAAGAAGATATTTCATGCAAATGGAAACAAAAATGGCTAGGGTAACAGTATTTACATCAGACAAAATAGACTTCAAAACAAAGGCTGAAACAAGAAACAAAGAAGGACATTTCATAATAATAAAGAGATCAAACCAACTGGAGGATACAACTCTTGTAAACATTTACACATCCAATGTAGAGACACCTAAATATATAAAGCAAATATTGATGGATATAAAGGGAGAGATCAATGGTAAGAAAATAATGGTAGGAGACTGCAACACCCCACTTACATAAATGGATAGATCGTTCAGACAGAAAATCAGCAAACAGTGGCCTTAACTAATGCATCAGACCAGATGGACTTAATTGATATTTTTAGAGCATTTCACCCCAAAGCAACAGAATATGCATTCTTTTTTTTTTTTTTTTCAAATATACATGGAACATTTCCCAGGATAGACCACGTCAGGCCTCAAAACAAGTCTCAAGAAATTTAAGAATGAAATCATATCAAGCATTTTCTTCGACCACAATGATATGAAACTAGAAAAAAATTACAAGAAGAAAACAAAAAAACACACATGGAGGCTAAAGAAATACACTATTAAACAATGAATGGGTTAACAATGAGATGCAGGAAGAAATTGAAAGATATGTTGACACAAATGAAAATGAAAACAGAATGACCCAAAATCTATGGAACACAGCCAAGCAGTTCTAAGAGGAAAACTCATAGGAATACAGGCCTATATCAAGAAACAAAAAAGAATCAAAAACAATCTAAACTTAAACCTAAAGAAATTACAAAAACAAAAAGAACAAGTCCCAAAGTGAGTAGAAAGAAAGAAAATAATAAAGATCAGGGCAGAAATAAACAAAATAGAGTTTAAAAAACAATGGAAAAGATCAATGAAACCAAGAGCCAGTTCTTTGAAGAGATAAAGTGATGAAAAGCAAAGATCTGCTTGATAAGTCTTTAGGCAAATTCATCAAGAAAAAAAGAGTATGGGTCCAAATAAATGAAATCAGAAATGAAAGAGAAGTGAAAACTGACACCACAGAAATACAGAGTTAGAAGAAAATGCTACAATTATATGCCAATATATTGAGCAACCTAGAAGAAATGCATAAAATCCTAGAAACATAAAATCTTCCAAGAGTGAGTCAGGAAGAACCAAAAAATCAGAACAGACTGATCACTAGAAACTAAATTAAACCAGCGATAAAAAAATACTCCCAACAAACTAGAAGTGAAATTGAATCAGCAATCAAAATTTCCAACAAAGTTGAGGACCACATGGCTTCACAGGTGAATTTTACCAAATATTCAAAGGAGCATTAATAACTATCCTTCTCAAACTATTCCCAAAAAAAAATTGGAGAGAAGGGAAGGCTCCCAAACTCCTTTTATGAGGCCAGCATTACTCCAATAGCTAAACCACTCAAAGACATTACAAAAAAGAAAATCACATGTCGATATTCCTAATTAATATACATGCTAAAATCCTCAACAAAACAGTAGCAAACTGAATTCAACAATACATTAAACAGATCATACACTATGATCAATTGATTTATTCCTGGGATGCAAGATTGGTTCAATAAATCAATTGATCGTAGTGTATGATCTTTTTACTGTATTGTTGCAAATCAATTAACATGACATACCACATAAACAAAATGAAAGATAAAAATCATATGATCATATCGATAGATGCAGAAAAAGCATTTGACAAAATCCAACATCCTTTTATGATAAAAACTCTCAGGAAAGTAGAGGTAGATAGAACATACCTCCCCATAATCAAAGTAATATATGACAAACCTATGGCTAACATCATGATGAAAAGCTGAAAGCTTTTTAAGATCGGGACCAAGAAAAGGATGTCCATTTTCACCAGTTATTTAACACATGATTGGAAGTCCTGGCCACAGCAATTAGACAAGAAAACAAAATAAAAGTATCCAAATTGGAAAACAAGTAAAACTTTCATTATTTGCAGATGACATGATATTAATAAAGCAACTTCTAGAGATTCCACCAAAAAACTATCAGAACTGATAAATGAATTCAGTAAAGAAGTAGGATACAAAATTCATATTCGGAAATCGGTTGCATTTTTATACATCAATACTGACCTATCAGAGAGAGAAATTAAGAAAACAAGTCCTGGACAGCAATTCAGAGAGATCGTGGAAGGGAAGCCAGGCATAGTTACCTTTGCCCTCCACCCCAGAAATTCCCAGATGACTTCATCACTGCCTCGCTGCTCCTGTTATTCCATTCTTTCACTACAAAACTGGTAAGCTTTGCTTCCCCCTCCCCTCAAGAATAGTGCCTCTAGTCCCTATTCCTTTTGTCCATTTCAATTAATCACTGATGTCCCTCCAATCCAAGCTCCATCCTATCAGCATCTTCTGCCTGAAGATTTTGATAAGAACCTCAGCAATTTCCCCAGGGCCCTTGACCACTGTCAGGAAAAAAAAAAAAAAAAAAGTAGACAAATGGTCTCCCCCACAGCACTGCCCACTATGTCTTCTGTTCTGCAGAAGAATCACAGATGTACGAAATTGCGGCATCTTTCTGTTTCTGCTATGTATCTTTTCCCAGTTGCTACTTCTTAAGAGTCTCTTAAAGTTAATAGAGACACAAAATTTTATCATTGTTTCTGAAAGCAAAGCTTCTCTTCCACAAAACCCATCTGGCTTCCCCTATATATTAAAAAGACCACACCTAGAATTTTAATAGAAGCATTTTTTGTGTCCTTCAATTATTATAACTATAATCACATGGTTTATATACTTAGCATTTGGCCTTGGAAAGAAACAAGTAGCTACTCTTCTTATAATGTCTTTAATTCCTCATTAGAATCATTTTAGTTGCCAAGCAACCTTCACTTTTTATGTTCCATATTTGAAGGGATTATGCCAGAATTATCCTTTTAAAATTTTAGGACAGAATAGCCACTTTCTGTGCTAGCGCACCTCTTTATAAATTCTAACGCTGATTTTAAGAGAATTGTTTAAGTTGTGAATTATGGAAAGCAGAGTTAATTATAGTGAATCTACCATAAAAAAGTTAATTGATTATAGTCCATGTAAATATGCACAAGAGAGAATCTAGGAAAATATTCCCAACAATGTTGATACTGCTTATCTTGCTCTTGGTGGTAGAATGGATGACTGCAATTTTCTTCTTTTTGCTAGTCTGTATTTTTTAAGTTTTCTATAGTGTACATGAATAATTTTTAAAGTTATTAAAATTTAAAAGGTAAATAAGAGAGCTGGGTTACAGTTAGATCTTTGTAAATACAAGAACTTACAAAAAAGTGGGATTAAATAATATGTATATAAAATAAATTAAAATGAACATTATGTTATTCATAGTAAATACTCAAAACTATTACTAAAACTATTTTAAAAATCTATGTAAGTGATAAATTTTGTTATGTACATTTTACAATAAAAAATATGTAAGAATATAGACTTGGTGTATATTAATAATTTAGAAATAATAGATTTAAATTTGGTTGGTTTTCTAATTTTTCACCTAAAGGATATTTGCTCTTCAAATAGATCAAAAGTACTTTCTTTCTTTAAATTTACAAATTCCTAAAGGACTTTCTTCAAATTCACACTCAACATCATGATTGAAACCCCATTACACCTTTTCCCAGATATTTTCAGTCTCAGAAATCATTTCAGTATTACCACAGTGAGGGGAAAATGAAGCTCTGAGTTACAAGGTAACTATCCAAGCGCTCTCCAGTTTTAAGCCAATGACAATCTCAGAAACAAAACTGAAGTCTTCTTTTTCTCCAGCAAAATCTTACTGACAAATTTTTACTGATCATCCGTAACAGTGGATTACAGAATTACTCCATATCACAGGCTGGATTTAATAAAACTGATTAAAACGACAAGAATTCACCAAATCTTTGGAATAGAGATTTTTTTTTCAAGTTTAGAGTTAATAAAGAAAAAGATAACAAGAAATGTGGCCATTATTTAAATGTAAAATTTCTATACATTAAAATCCCAAAACCAGTATAAAAATGGAAATGAGAATGAGAGAAAAAAATATCTGTAGCAAGTGATATTCAAAGAGTTAATAGGTTTATAACATAAAAGCTTTTGCAAACCTCTAATAATAAAAAGCATTAACCAGCAAGTGATAAATAGGCAAAGGATATGAACAGACAGTCCACACAATCGGAAATGTAGTTAGCAAACAAACTTATAAAAACATACTCAACAGAAGCTTGGTTATATAGATATATCAATAGTACCTGTTACCATGTAGTGGGAAAAGAAGGGAAATGATTAAACGGGTGGAATCAGAAATAGAGACAGCATATAATACATGAAGAACAGAAGTTCACAAAGTTAAGGTTTGGTTGGTCAGAAATAAGGACCAGTTAAATCGTGGAGGATTTTTAGAGGAGGTAAATTAAAACAATCAAAGAAACAAAACAGAAACACAGAGTGATAACTTTGATGCCAGAATGAGAATCTCAGTTTTAAAGCTCCATTGTCACTTCTTTAAGAAAATGTCTCAGCTTCACTAATATTTGATGTCCTTATCTCTAAGGTATAATGTTCCTTTTCTTTGAAGAACACATGGAGAGTTGTTTTATAAGACACTTAGATGAAAGAAGCAAAACAGCAAATATTACCTTCTCTTAATTAGGTGACACAACATTAAATTTCCAGTTTTAGCTTCCCCTTCCTACCTCAACACTTTGCTTAACAATAGACTCTTCATGGGTGGAGTTTAAGAGGAAGCCCTGTTTAGCAGTGTTTATCCATTTCCATGATGTAAATACTCCCAACATAGGCAAACGCAAGCTACTAGCATGACTTCACTGAACACGGAGCTTAGAAGAGATGCACAAACCATAGCTCACCACTATGCAGCGTTCATACCATACAGATAAAACAGACATATCTCAAGAGCATAGATGATAGTAAAATGCGACATGAGGAAGTGAGTTTTGAGGATTTATCTTGTAAGTTTATACATTTAATTTTTAATGATGGCTGTGTTTAACTGGCTTGCAAATTTTCTGAAAATTTAACAATCTGTTCTTGTAGATTAAGATTTTCTAGATTGTGACAGCGTTAAATCAAATGTGGTACCCTGTGTGTCTGCTCAGGCCGCGTGCCCGTGAAGCTGGCCCTGCTTACGCTCTTGCTACTTACCTCCCTGCTGTTTTCCTCCCACCCAGCTAGGCAGTAGACCAAACTACCCACAGAACAAGGCACGAAGTCCAGCATGTGTAACTGCTCCAGGCAGAATTGGGCAGGTCCTACCATCAGGAGGTGGGCCTGCGGGTGGGGCCTGCACTTCAGATGACCTTCTCCAGTGGTCTCACTGCCCAGTCACTGCTGTTTCAGTCAATTATTAAACACACAGCTCTGGCTTTCATGTTACTTCCTAATGTGTTTCCATTGCAGACTCAATAACCTTCGTGTCAACCTATGGCCTTAAAAAATCTGTTGGAAAAGTGACACTTTCAGGGAAGTATTTAGAGGTAGCACCTTTCCAGTTCCCCCCAAGCTAATCTGCTACTTCTAGGCCTCTGTTCCTTGGAGGATGGGCATACATTAGGGAGCAAGGACCTACAGCACTGCAATAAATTGGTCTGATTGTGGTTTAAAGGTGGAAATGCAGAATAGGCATGCTGCCTTTGAGTACAAAGCACCAAACTGTAGTAATAACTGACACCCATGTCCTGCTTATTTCCATGCCCAAAGATTAACAGGCTGGAAGTTTTGAAGGGTGTTTCTGCATTTGAGAAGGGATAGAAAATCTGGTAGCAGTGAGCTCGAGGTTGCAACCCTGCTCAGGGGCAGGCCTCTGTCTAATCAGATCTGGCTGGATAGCTTTAGAGGTGCCCAGAAGGCTGGCTTCACCATGTGTCTTTCTAGTCCATATAGCTGAAAAACTTATTTGCTCTACTGCTTCTCAGAGAATATGTACCCTTCAGGTTTTCCATGCTTTCCTAGAAAGCCCAAGAAAATGCTCTGGAACATCCAAGAAGAAAAGTGTGTCACAGGACAGTATTTCTCAAAATCGGCTCATGGGTCACCTTCATCAAAACCATTGTGACTGCTAGCTGAATGGAAATCTCTTGAGTGGAGCCTCGGGAATCTGAAAGTTGAACCCTCGCCCCAATGATTACTGCACATGTCAAGCTGGAGAATCTCTGGCAGAGCAGAAAGACGTGAGCCTCAGAGATAGACTGACTACAGCTCAGATCTCAGTGTCTCTACCACTAATGAGTTGGTTCAATTTCCACAGGTTCTTTAATGTCCCTGAGTTTCAATTTCCTATTAATTAAAAGAGCAGAAGAATATCCACCTCACAGGGTTGTGGAAATCACTGGCGCCGATTCAGTAAAAGGCCCAGCAGCCTACAGAGCTCAGAGTAAGCGTCCAACCACCATCAGTCTACTGTCTGTCTCCTTGTCTTTGTCTCTTTCAGCAGTCATTCTCATCCCTCTGGATGGACTTACTGATCTCAAATGATCAGAATTCCTGAGGCACTGTCAACCTCATGCATCAACACTTTTATGACCCCGCGCTGTTCTCTATTACAGAGAGAGGTCTGCTATAAACATCCCCCACACTGGAGAGCACAGACGACAGCAAAGAGGATTTCCCATCTCCTCCTTTCACAGGACTGGCAGTCACTATAACTCACACCCATGAGAAGGCAGACATGTCAGCCTGGGGCACTGGGTGACGCCAGGCTGTCAAAGATGCAGCAAAGAAGCTCCTTAGAATAAATAGCATCTTGATCGCAGAATGCTAATTTACTCCAGAGAGCTAAGAACAGGCCTGCCTGGGAGCTGCTCTGATGCCAGAAGCCTTAAAACATGGGTGCTCTGAGTACCACCCTGGACATGTGAAACCTTGTGGTCATGATTCCCCATAACTGAGCGTTCCATTAAGGAGGCAACTAGGACAGCTGTGGGCTTCTTCACAAAGGGCCTGTCATCAACAGTGGCTAAGGCTTTGGGCCCCTTCCTGATCCTACATTTGGCTTTGTTCCTTGGAGTTGCCTATTCTTGGGTCCCAGTGCCCTTCGATGTCATGGCCTTGGGCTTCTGGTCTTGAACTCCATTGCCTCTGGGCACCTCACTTTGGCGCACAGACTCTAAGTTTCAGAATAGTGAGGAATACCTCATTTTCCCTTTGTCACGGAGGAACTGTGTGTGGTCCCAACAAGTGTCTGTTAGGCTTTATGGGTCCAACTTACAAAATACCATATAGTGTTTTACTTTTAATAAGCTGAGCTCTATACAACTGCTCCATAGCGTGGGAAATATCCCCATTACCTTGTGGGTATTTCTAGTTCAGGAGGTCTTTGAATAGCGTTAGCACAATGTACCTGGTAATTTTAATCAACACTTTGTTTAAGAGAGAATTTCAGGCAGACCCCTGGTATAGACAGGGTCCAATAAATATTTCTTATATTTCATGGAGTTTAATTTCTATCTGGGGAAGATTATGCCTGCAGAATGTGGGCCCAGTGTGCAAGCCTGTCCTGTGTGGCATGTGGGTCTCCAGTGAGCGAAGAGAGGCCTGTCCTAGGAGAGGGACCCAGCATGCCTCAGCTCAGGCTGCACAAGGCTGCTGGGGGCAGAGGAGGAAGCACAGGAGCAGTGTGTTTTCTCTTTAGGCTGAAGACATGAGGCAAGTTGTTTCAGATCTCAGAGGCTCAATTTATTTTCTCATGTGTCCAATGGAGGAGACAATAATACCTGACCTGCCTATTTCAGAGTTGTTTTGAGTCTAAAAGAAAATCAATACGTATGGAACTCTAAGAAAAAATAAACAATATTCTAAATATAAGATACTAGCTAAGCTGTGTTCCCCTTCACACTGAGAGATAAGACAGACCTAGAGTTTCCTCCCACGCCCCACCTGGGGAGCAGGAGGGTTGCTTGCTGAGGGTCCCTTTGTGGGACAGGTATGAAGTTTTCTTTCTGATGCTGTTGGAAGTTGTCTACATTCAGAAGGGGCCAAAAGAAGAGCTTTGTGAATTTGGACATATGAAGGCTTCTAGTTGGTCTCAAATGCTTGGCAGCCCTATTACGAAACGAAAACGTTAAAAAAAAAAAAAAAAAAAAAAAGCCCGGATGATCTCATAGGTCTTTTCTACCTCTGAAACAGATGGTGTGATTCACATACATGTGACATAAATGTACCAGGTTGTAATGATTTGCCTCGTTATGCTCAGCTGAATAGGGGCTTAACCAGCAACAATATGCCGAGAATGTAAAGCATGACCTCTGATTAAAACAGAAGGTAAGAGTAGGTTGTTTCACGGTTAAAGCAATGAACTATGACTCAAGGCTCTGAGTTTCTAATCACAGATCTGTAACCTTGTGTGTGACACTGGGAGGCTTGCTAGAGACCTTTAAGAGTACCCTTAATTTGTATGTGCTGATCACCCATTCTTAAAAGCACTGTAATAAGTCTTTCCTTTGAGAACAGTGTGGGTGGTAATTAATGGTTAATAATACTAAAGAGAAAACCATCAATAAAGACTGCCAAATGTCCATGATGCCTTAGGAAGTATTCAGAGTATTATTTAGAGATGCTAAAAAAAAAAAAAATGCAGATCCCAGTTTCCAGATCTGTTTGCTGCTTTCCCCCTTCAAGTCAGCCATCTACCCTGTTCAGCACTACCCAAGACACTTTCTGTGACGATGGAAATATTTTCTCTTTACTCTGTCCAAAGGCAGCTACCACTCCTGGCTATTGGCAATTGAAATATAACTACCGAGGCTTAGGAACTAAATTTAATACTTGATTTAATTTTAATTTATTGAAATGTATATGTAAATATACATTTACATATACATTTCAATAAATTAAAAAAAAAACCCTCAAAGCAAATGCATGAAGGTGAGGCTAGGAAAGCAGAAGAAAGTAATTAGCTTTTCTGTTCAAAACAGCTTTTTTCCTCCCTCTTCTTTTCTTCAAGCTGAAGGGAGGAGTAGCTGAAATCAGGGTTTTAAGCAAGATATGACCAAAAAATAAGAACAGTTTCCCTACCCTTTTGTACGATTTCCCTCTTTTTTTTTATGGGTATTAAAAATGAGACATCTAAACTCATGAACTAAAAGCTAAGCTAGATTAGCTAGATTGCTTTATTCCAAAGCAAAACTCTTCTACACAAGCCTGAGGAGATAACCAGAAAGATAAGGTTCAAGAGAAACCTGAGCCTCACTCTGTGCTATTCTCCGATTGCCTCTGAGGAGACCCACAGGAAGGCGCGCACAAGCACACATTTTGCTCTGGGTTGTTCTTTGTCTGCTACCCAGCCCCACTTACCTCTGTGGCTCCGTTTCCACTCCTCTCCCCTACTAGACACATCAACTGATAACCAACGAGTCAAAATCATAGGCGAAGTGCTATCTCTCGTTCCCTCCAGACATAGGGTGCCTATGTTTTTGCCCCTTTCATGTAAATTCTGTGGCAAGAAACTTGGCAGTACAAAACACGCAAAGCCCTGAGATCTTACCTTCCCGCCTTCCAGCAGCATTCCCATGAGAGGGATGTGAATAAACAGTGGCGGTTCTCCTCCTTAATCTGTGTCCTCACTCTTGAAGTGAATTTATGCAAACTCCACACGGTGTAAAGAATTTACTCTTCCTGCACTTAGTTTATTATTGCCCTGTCTTTTGTATCAATTTTCTTCCTAAATGGTGCATTTTGCAAGTATTCTAAACTCGAATCATGAAACAAGGGTTCTATCCCTGTCATTCTCCTAGTGCAGTGCCCAGTATGGAATCAGATGCAATTAGGGGTTTAATCAATGCTTCTTGATAATGGATAAAAAGACTATTAGACTAAGTGGGATTTTTACAGGGCTGGGATTTTAAAGTACTTCTGTAGTTCAACATATTCCAGGAAGCAATGCATCTTTTGCCCTTGGGAGGATTTGTTGAGGGCAGTGGGTTAGGCTTGGTTCTTTCCTGGAAGGACTTCAGAACACATAATGTATTTTGCAGGTTGATGTCATAATTAGCCGAAGGTTAGGAAAACAGCCCTGAATTCAGCCAGCAGTTACATGATTGGCATGGGAGGAAGAAAGAAGGCATAAAAAATACATTGTTGGTTGCCGTTGTCTCAATGGTGAAACGGAAAAGGCATAAAAATCCTTTTCACGAAATAGTCACAGCGTCCTGCTAAAGACCCGTAAATATGACTACCAAGCCTATGAGAGGAACTTCAGTTTATTCAAGTTGGGAACTAGGTGAAAGGAAAATACGGGATGAAGAGCAGCTCATCACAGCTGCACTTTTACTAGCCTCCACCATCTCCTAGTGTTTCTCCTTTCATGCATATTTTCTGAGATTATTCTGAAATAGAAAACCATTCATTCTGCTCCTGAATGCATCCTTAACTGAAACATTAAAGTGTAAATAAATAGAAATTAAAGTTTTAGGTTAAACTAGCAATAAAAAATGCTCTTACCCAAGTTAAAAAGTCTATAACAAGCAAAAAAGCAAAGCGGGTTTCTTGGATCAGCTGCATTAGCATCACCTGGGAACTTGTTAGAAATGTAAATTCTTGGACCCCACCCCAGACCTACCAGAGCAGAAACTCTGGTGGTGGGGCCCAGGAATCTGTGTTATAAAAAACAAACAAACAAACAAAAAAAGCCTCCATGTGATTCTGCACTAACAGTTGAGAATGATTGTTTTAAACGGATGTTAAAATCATCAAAACTATTATTTTCAATGTTGTGCTAAAGTGTACTAAATGAATATTCCCTGAAATGTCAAGTCTTTCCCAATTCTATAAACAAGATCTGATCGACCTCTAAACCAGTCCAGCCAGTAATCCCTAGTTCTGAGTTCTAACAGATCTGCATGTATGTCGTGCTGCCTGAAATCTGATCAAGCCTCCCTTACACTCCTCAGAGGCTCTGGGGCGCCCGCTGGGCCACCAGTGCTCATCTGTTTTATGGTGGGAGATAGAGGGGTTCAAAAAGGGGGGGATGCAAAGGAAAACAGTAATGCTGGAAATCTATGGCTTTTTCATCAATTTTAATCATTCCTTTTTTAAAGGGGAGCAAATATTTAGTACCTTTCAATCACCATTTCACAAATAATTAAAAGACGGTGCTTATAAAAATTTTTTAAATAGGGCATTTTTGCAGATAATTGCTTGTCAGCTGCACTAAGCTGTGCATCCTTCATGGTGCGTACAGGTGATGACGGAGTGCAGCATCTAGGTAATTCACTGCCAACGTGTGTCTGTATGCTTCTTTCCCAGATCCTTGACCTTCAATCAAATGCTTGTTAACCAGTCTCTTCCAGTCACAGACATTCTGGCATTACCCAATCCTTTCGTATTCTGCCATAATTACCCTCCAGATTATAAAGGGAATTACTGAGACATTTTTGTCCAAATGATTCAAAGACTTTCAAATTTCTGCTGGATAACAGTGTTTGCTCATGTAACCTAGTCTTTATGTGCCCCAAGAACATAAGGACAAAAAAAAGTCAAAGCACCAGATGCTCAATAGCATTTTATGATATTTTTCGTCACGAGAAAAACCTCCATCCTAAGAAAAATGGAAATGCGAACTCTCCTCGGTAACTTTTCTCACTTGAAATCACACTTCTCATCACGACCTATTACACCCACACAATCATGTGCCACAGGCACTGCACACTGTCTCCAACATTTCAAAGGCTCAAAAGCTATTTTTAAAGCCAAAACACAATCTAGGTTGCTATTCTATAAAGCACTTTTTAAAGGAAGAACAAAGTAATACAGAGATTTTTATGCATGTGGGCAGTTAGCCTACTCACCAAAAGACTGAATGCAGCTGTCGATGAGATCGTCCAGGCTGGCTCCTTTGGCTAAATGTCCCAGAGACACCATCATTCTGAACTGGGTGATCTGGGCCAGGCTGGGATGGGAGGGGAAGGGGCTGCCGGTTGGCTTTGCTTCTAGTTTTGCTTTAGGGGCAGTTCTGCAGCCATGAGGTTTCCTGGGGAAGAAAAGAGTCAATGAGTGCAAGCTGAGCATCCAAGGGATGAACAAACTGGCAGCTCCACACTCTGAAGGCAGACTGAAGAGGAAAGGAGTAAAGACAATTAATCCTGGGAGTTGGGCTGATAGGAGATATACCCCTCCCACTTGGCAAATGCACCAAACGGACTGGTTGGCTGTTAAAGAGATATCTCCCAAGCAAATAACAAGGTGAGATTTTAGGGGTGCAACTAGGGCTCGTTCTCCTGGGGTTAGGATTGCTTTGGCCTGCTGTCTCCATTTCCTGAAGAGGAAAGGCAGAGAGGCAGGACTATCTTGGCAGTCCTCAGCTCCTAGCAGTAATTTTAAATTTTAGGCTAAAGGCCACTGACTTGGGTCTCAAGAATTAAGTTTCAGGTCGTCTCATCTTCAGCTAAATTCATTCATCTTGAACAAAACCCAGAGATGCTGTAGGTCAGGCGGCCTTGGAAACACCTCTAAGGACTTTGTGGGGGGAAAATGACTGAAGATCTGTGCACAGGGGTGAGTGGTATTTAGATTTTAAGATAGTCCTGCCTTTTTCACAAATCTTGGCTGGTTTTAAGATTCTGCTTTTCAGTATTGGTAGTGCAGGTAATCATTATGAGTAGTTTTTATCATTAAACAGCATTCTATTAAGCCCTTATTTGGGTCCTTACCTACTGGGAAAAGAAAGAAATAAAAAAAAAAAAAACAGCTTATGAGAGCTTTACTTCAGAACTGAAATGCAGAAGGACAGTCCTGGATCTGAAAATGGCATAGGAGTCTATCAGGTTACCTTTGTCCACTCTCATCTAGCTTTATCTTTGGTCATGACCTTTCCGTGTAAATCATTTGCAAAATGACATATGAAGGTTAAGCATTTTGTTTTCTCTTCCATTAAAAAAGGTAATCACATGCATACACAGACATATTTCTATAATCTTTGAAGGTTTAATAGTGATGGATGTTGTTGCCCATAACTTCTTTGAGCATATAGTTAAGTCTCCTCCCCCTACTGTGTTTTGGTTATTTCATAGTTTACAAAGAGGGGGTCAAGAAAAAATAAAAAAATATACCTCGGATCCATAAGTTTAGTTACTCACTATATATTTTGACAAACACATGGTGGCATCAATTAATAAGTGCTTATTCCATGAGTAAGACACTGTGATAGGCCAGAAAAGACCAGTGATATAGTCTCTTACAAAGGGAACTTTGCAAACTGTAAAACATACTCATTATGTTAGTTGTTGTTGTTGTATAAAGGTCATCTAGAAGTTCCTTAATACAAAAATCTAGTTGGAGAACCCAGACAATGAAAAGAGAACTCTCTAAATCTTAAATAAATGTCCTGTGAGTGTCAAAGGTAAGAAATTGTGATGCTTTCAGAGGAGGGAGAACCAGTTCTGGGTGGAATGTTGGGGAAAGCTTCTCAAACATGACATAATCTCATGTGGAAGGGGCTTAAGAAATAATGATGTCGGAATAAAATGCTGGGGCACACGTGGAATTTGGGAAACCAGCCTGTGAAAAGACTACCAAGCTATGGGGTGACTCAGTACACAGCCAGACTTGTAGACAGAACGACTTGCCCTTCGCGTTTCATTTCAAACTATCTCCAGGGCGCTGGGCTGGCAGTAGCTGCTGGGCTCTGTTCGGACCTCGGGTGGGCCCAGTGAAATCAAATCAGCAATTAGCTGCTGGGAATCTGCTAACGCAAGGCAGTAATTTCTGAAAGATCAGGTTGGTGTTACAGGATTTGATTAAATTTCTTTTGGCCATTACTGATTTTCACCCAGGCCCTGTGATAGCCCCAGGATCATACCAGTATCTGAAAATGAGAGAAAATAATAATGGCCACCATGAATTGAGTACCTATGACATGGCAGGCACTGTTATGGATTTACAGGGTCTTTAAAACTTATGACCCAGAAAGATATCTTTATTTCATGATGCCGAAACTGAGACTAAAAGAGGCTAACTGGCATAGCCAAGACTGTACAAGTCATATGGGCTACATCTGGGATATGCACTGGGCATCTCTCTATTTGTTTAATAAATATTTACTGGACCTGGAATTGTGCACCTTTCTCAACATCAGAATTAGCAAGAGAGGCGGAAAAGGTCAACTTACAAATAACATCCTCCAAAAGCACAGCTGATAACAAGGGCTGAATCCCGGGCCCTACTTTTTCTGCAGGCCTCTGGAACAGTCCTCAGATCCCAGAGCTGAATGGACTCTTCATGGTCATTTTCCAAGCCCTTCACCTAAATGTGTGGAACGCTAGGCTCAGAAGGGCCATGTGACCAGCCACAGGTGCCCAGACAGGTAGAGACCAGGCCTCCTGTGACTACGCAATGCTCCCCAGCTGGGCTCCCTCCCCTTCCAGGAAGCACTGACAACTCCCTAAACTTGGGGCTGGTTGTCAGGTGTTGGGATTAAGCAGCTTTCTGCCTTGCTTACCTTCTGCCTTCTTACCGTTAAGACCTCCACTCAAGGCAGAGTTGGGAAAGGAAAATAATGTCCTCTGTACAAGTCTCTTTTTCTCTTATGCCTTCCACACCATTTCTTCCTGGCCCCTGGAGAAAAGGCACCTGCAACTAGAGGCTGGGCTTACACACACAGCTCTTCCTGCTGGGGCCGGGAGGTGTCTACCTCAGTCTTTCAGCTGGTGGGTCCAAGGAAAATTCCATTTTCTTTCTCAGTTGGTGGCACTGACCGTTGAGGACTCTGAAAACTGCCCTGGTTCTAATTCTGGTGATGGTTCTTAGTGTCAGTAGTAGGGCAAACCACTGGTTCACAAGGTGAGATGCTTTTACCAAAACTAGGAGGGACTTGGGTAGATTCAAGGAGAAAGATCTTGAAGGGAGTATTTAGGGTGGAAGAGAAGGGAGGGTGAAAGATGCAGTCTGGTAAGTACGGAGCCCAGAGAGACTCAAACGGCTTGGGCATGAGAAGCCAGGGAGAAAAGAAACTACTAAAAATCAAATTGCAGCCTGAGAGGTCTAGGAAGATGGAGGTTATCTGCACCATAAACCAGGAAACTCAGCTTTTCCATTGGGCAGTCTCTTGGCTGACTGCTTTGTGACAAACCTTCAAATCACTCTGTCTCTTCAGGCGAAATGGCTGTAGATAAGGATTTATAAAACGCTTCATTATAGGCAAGTCTTGAGGGTGCTTTAATCCATTGACAAACAGACTCTAATCTGCCAAGGCATATTTTTAAACAACAGTAGCCAAATGTTTCCTGGCCAGTTCCCTTGTGAATTAAAAAAGGAAGGTGGCAAGAGAAAAATTAACTCGAAGGTGTTTTCTGAGGCTAAAATTGGCTAAGACCCCTTCAAGTTTGCTAAAGGAGATTGTCAAAACTTGGGACTGGTTCAAGTGAAATCCTCTCCAGGCACAGGTACCTCAGAAGAGGTCATATTTTAAGGATGAACTTATGGAAACTCCAACTTTCTTTGCAGCGGTAGGTGGCTTTTACTGGCTTCTAGCGAGGATTCCTTTCAGTCCTGTTCTCTCCCCACCCCCATAACATAGACTCGGTTTAACTTACTGAAGCCCCTTCCCTCAATCTAGTGAAAGGTACAGTGCTGGACCTTCGGAGATACAGGGCAGAGTAGGGAGTACATAAAGGGCCAAGAAACTTTAGCTCCAGAAGGTCCAGATGAGCAAAGCTCCTGACTCTACTGGGTACGCTCGTGCAGGCTGGGCACGGTGCAGTCACACTAGAGTCATGTGGATGGCGGTGGGAAATGCACCAGCTCTATGCTGAGTCCATGCCATTGTCCAGGCAGTTGTCCTGTTCTGACCCTTTGGGGCACAAACCCAAAGTTGCCTGGCCCTTCCAGGCCTCTTTCTCCTGCCAAGAGCCGTTTCACTCACTGTTACTCTTCCTTAATCTTCTGTCACCCCGAGACCCTTTTAAAACAGCTCTCTGGAATCCACCAGAGAGAACAGAGTACAGGTTTCCACCCAGAAGGTCATATGTTTCGCTGACCTCTGCTTGCTCGCTGCCAGCGCAGTTGGCCTTTCTGGGCCCTCCCGACATCCTCAGGGCCAGGAGAGGCCGCCAGGTGGCGTTGCCCGAGCCCCGCGCCCGCAGCAGGTGCAGGCGACCGGGAAAGTCCGAGAGTGGGAGTCCCGGGAGCGTGGCGGCGAAGAGATCGGTCCGTGCAATTCCGGAGTTAGCGGAGCGACCTCGGGCTGCGCGGACAGCACAACGCAGCTCCTTTCCCCACTTCCCCGATGCGACGCGCTGGTCGCTCCAGGCGTGTCCGTCCCTTGCGCGTCTGTCCCTTGCGTGTCTGTCCCTTGTGCGCGTGTCCCCGGACTTCAGCCGAGACCTCGGCCTGCCGCCGCCGGCACCCCGGCCGGCAACTTCCCGTAAGAGGAGGCGCTGGTGTCGTCCGCCCCACTTCCCAACCCCGAGAGGTTTCAGGGGGCCGCCCGCGCAGTGGCCCCCAACCCAAGGAAGGAAACGCGCTCCCGAGAACTCGGGCTCCTACTCACCGCGGAGCCTCTCTCGCCTTCCCCAGGGTGCCCATGGCCACCGCCGTGCTCCTGGAGCCGCCTCACCTGGCGCGACGCGACGGCTCGGCGGGATGCAGCTCATCGCCACCGCTGCCGCCGCCTGCCAGGCCCTACGCCCCAGGCCTCTTCACCTTCGGACCGCCCACCCGCCGCTCTCGAGCCGGGCGAGCCCGCTCGCCGCACACCCGCAGGCACAAACTTTATGTGCGCGCACCCTCTCGCTCTCACCCGCTCGCGCGCGCGCACTCACAATCGCCTGCACGAACCACCTGACACACACGCTGATGTTATCGGCTGTAGGAAGTGTGTGGCGCTCCTCAGCAGCTCTTCTCTGAAACCTGCCCCCAGTACTCGGTAGTACCCGGAGGCCAGCGCCTCTCGCAGTCCTCGCCTTTCACTCCTGCGGGATACCTCTCCCTGCCCAAGGGTTCCGTCCGAAGGGGAGCTGGAGGGCTGGGGAGGGTCCGGGTGCACTGGATCCCACCCAACCCGCGCCTGGAGAGCAGGTGTACGCTAGACGCAATCAGCTTCGCTCAGCCGCTCTTGGGGGTACCCCCGGCGCCCTGCAGTCCTGCATTTCAGTCCTGTCTGCTGAGGATCCCTTGTGCACTTGCAGGCCTCTTTTGTATATATCAGAGTGCAAAGCCAGGGGTGGGGTAAGGAACTAATAACACAGTTGTGAATTTGTTTTAGTCTGTGCCTTTGAGTGTCTTCTTGGTAGCAGTTTGCAAGACTGGGTTGGTGTTACACGCGCTATACTCTGCAAGAGACCGCAGGTGTGGAGGTTCGCTCTGGGGGCGTGATCCATATTGGGCGAGAGACAGCTGCCTGGAGTCTGTGGGTGTAGGCGATGTGGGGAGAGGGAGACAGGGGTAGGGAGAACTATCTTACAGCAGACCTGGCCAGGAATGGTGGCCTAGTCCTGCTTGCAAGTGTTGATAACAATGATAGCTAATGCTGATTCTGTTGTGCCGAGTGCTTTCTATACATTGCCTTAATCTATCTCCCCCAAATACCGAGGTCACTATTTTAAAGATGAGAAAATTAAGGTTTAGAGAATAACATGCCTCCCATTACAAGACTAGTACACGGCAGAGAGAACTATGACTGGGCTGAGATCTGACTCCCTGTAATCACTGCTGCACTGTTCTGATAACACACCCATTATCATCGTCACGTGCCATAACTCCAGCTACAATAACAGGCCTCTTCGCAGCCATGTTTTGGACCCTGAAGCCTCCATCCGTGACTTCATTTATACATTTCTTTATACTTGTATGTCATCTTGTCCTAAAAAAAATAATCAAGATAGCTTACAAAGGTACATAACCTATAAAAGTGTGTGAAATGAAAAGTGAAAAATAAGGTACATGAAATGGAGTCAAAGTTTTTTTTTTTTCCTAAAGTGCACTGATAGGTCCAATTCACTTGTTACAAGTAGTGACAAAACTTGTCTCCTAGATTTCTAGTAGTCAAGTTCCAAAGGAAGCCTTATTTAAAATTAGATTCTGTCACATGCAAGGAAAAAAAAAAAAACAGGAAGAAAATTGCTGAAGAGAAGATCAATTCTTCTTGATATCGAGACCAGAAAGAAATGTCTCTAGAGAATCCCCATGAACACTGGGGTGATAGAAAGAACCAAGTCCTCAGTCAACAGCCAAATATATAGAAGGGGCATGTGAATGTTTAATAAATATTAAATAATGACACTCATCCAGACTTATACTGTATATGCATATGTATATGTGCCAAATGGATAAACATATACCTTTATGTATACGCATAATTATATACAATATATACATGTAGATAGGCTATTTGGTGTATATACACAATACTAGGCACATATGTATAGGCAGTTGGATAGACCGATACACCTGCAGTCCATTATGTATATAAGTACAGAAATTAGTTCATTTAGGAAACGAGTCTTGCTGAGTTTTCTAAAGTAAGAGGTCTGCTTCTGGTCTGGAAGCTTTTTCCTCTCCAGCTTTCTGAGAGCTCAGCACTCTGCTTGCACCTGATTCTGTTTCTCTGCTCCCTCAACCTCCCACCCCGAGCTCCTTGATGAGGCTTTCTGGCTGTGCCTACTTGAGCATGTTGTCTTTTTCTAGATATCTACAAAATTAGAAGTTAGCTCCATCTTTCTTCATCTTCTGCCATGTAGTTAGTCTCCTTGCCGTTGTCTAAGGCACCTTTGACCTCAAGAACAAAGTTCTTTTCTCCTGTTCTTCCTTACTTTCGCTTTTATTTCTCTACCCTCTTTGATGCGCAGTGTCTCTGTGGCAGTTGAGAAAGGTGAGAGATCATTGTCTTCCTCTGCCCACCCTTTGGGTAAGTCACTCCTTGGGACTCTTTGTCATTCTTCTTTTCAATCAGGCATTATTAACTGATGTCCAGGACTTTTACTTGGATTTTGGTGAATATTGTGAAGCCTCTGGAATTAAAACACCTGCTTTCATCCGAGTTTCTGAATGATCCACTACTCAAATTAGGTGTTTTTGTTTCCTTCCACAACTTCAACAGGACCTATATGACTCTCATGTCTGAAATTCCAACCTTGATATCTAACAACCACATCCACATTTCCAACTGGTCACCTCCTTTAATTATGTCACAGGGCTTCCTCTCCATCTTCATGGCCACATGTTGGTCTTGGCCCCCATGATCTCAGAATCTGGACATGTGTAACAGCCTCATAACTAGCCTCCCTAATTACAGAACCTCCTCTTCTCTGATTCTTCTTTCATATTGCTTTCAGAGTTACCTGGTCATGTCATGTCTCTGCTTCCAAACTGCTAAGGAATCCTCAGTTGCCTACAGAATAAAGTGAAAACTTAACATTGTGCATCTTCACAGTTGCACCTTACCTGTTTAGCTTGGCCTCCAGCCATGCCCTCCCAGGCACCTGACCTCTTAGGTTACACCTTGGTCACTCCTGGTAATTGCTGTGTCCTATGCCCTTGCAAGCCTCAGTGCTTTCGCTCATGTATGTCCTTCTGCCTGCCAACTCTTTTCCACCTGGCACAGGTATGCTAAACGCATGTCAAATTGGCAAGTCACACAAGGTTGCCTCCCAGATGCAGAGGGGTGCAGACTCACCTTTTAGAATCTGCCTGGTGACTGGTTGTGCTTGGAGAGCCTATTGGCTGCCACAGCTTCCACTCTGTTGTCTACCATTTATTCACTCTTTTACAGTGATATTCACTAGGTGTTTACTTAGTGTCAGATGCTGTCCTTGTCATTCAGAATCTGGTAGAGAACAAGACAGACAAGATTCTGGTTCACAGGAGCTTACATGTCTAACAAACAGTAACCAAGTCAAAAAATAAAGAAATAAGCCGTGGTTTTACACCCTGATTTCCAGGAGCTGCCACTTCAGAGTTGTGTTACCCCTGCCCTCATGGGGACACCATGACATATCCCAGTTGGGGCCCCACATGGCCCTGTGAGGACAAAGCTGCCGTATTTAGGGGCACACAGCTCTAGAGGAGAGTGGAGAGAGATGGAGAGGGAAAGGAGGGAGGGGATGTGACCTTTTCTCTCCTGCTGAGTGCTGCTGCTATTTCTGAGACAGGGAGAATTGGCTTCATTATTTTATGATTGTGACTGGCTGCCCCACACAGCAGCACATTGAACACTGTAAGTCCCTGATGCTACTCACCGTGGACAAGGCTAGAGAAATTTCACATAGGAGAAGCAGCTCCTTTTGCTCGATGTCTATAGATTTGGGGCTTGTGTTTGCATGCCTGCTTGTTTTTTTGTCCTGGGCATCATCTCCTAGATGTAGCAGTAGGCCTCTCTGGGAGTCTCTCTGCCTATGGGCCAGCTTTTCTGGAGAGTGCTCTGTCTCCTTGAGGTACCCCCAGAATTCTCCCAAGGGAATTTTATGAATGTCATATAAATTACATTTTTAGAGCATCCTACATATAGCCCCTAAATGGGACTATCCATTCTTGTTGAATAGTCATTCTTGAAGGATGCTGCCTATGTCTGTGAAATCCCTTCACAGAGCTCCCCCACTCCCAATTCATATGTATTTGTCACAGAGCCCATATTTTCAGTTAGATTGGCCTCAATATTCTTTCCAAATTTGATCAAATTTGATTCATCATTTTTTAGGATGCTGATACAACAAATAGAAATACATGTCTTCTTATGGCTCTCACTCCTTGTGAGATAGGAGTCCCTGGAAGGATTTGAACAGACGAGAAACAGATTCTGACTTCTGTTTTACAGGGTCATTCAGACTGCTGAGTTCCAAAGAGACTCTTGGGAAGTAAGGGTAGAAGGTTCTCGGTGGAAGTAGCCTTCATAATTTCCAGCTGGATAGGTCTACCAGGTTGGTGGCTTTCAAACTCTTTTGAACATTACTCCATGGTGAGAAGAGTAAAGTCATATTTCACATTCTGTGACTCAGATATATATTTATGCTACATGTAAAACCGAAACACAAGCTATGTGAAACAATATTTGCCCTTATTACCTGTGGTTACACTGATCCTTTCAAATCTTTTTTTTTAATTTTTTTTTTTTTTAATGACATTTAAGAATAAACGCTGGTCGGGACTCACTAAAGTAATCCATTACTGGGTTGGCATCATAGCTTATAAAGTACAGCTCTAGGTCTACCTCTCATGATAACAAGAGATCTCCATAGTTACCTCAGGAAGTGGGAACTAGGTGGCTCTGACTAGGGGGGGAATTTTACTTTTCATAGCTTCCCCTTTTGTAATTTTTATTTTTGTGTTATGTGCAAGCAATTATTCAATAAATAAATCCTATTTTGAATCATTATGGCAAAAACTTCCTGCTTTCAAATTCCAGCCTGAACGGCTTTAAAAAGCTAGAGGCTCTGGCCGACAAAGATAAGTTGCCAATGAATTTGCTTTATCAAAAAATCTCAAACAATATTTTTTCATAAATATTTGGGAGGCAGAATGGCACAGTAGTTAAAAGTGTGAGCTCTGGAGTTAAGATTGATTTTGATTTTCAGCCCTAAGCTGCCTGGTTATGTAACATTGAGTAAGCTAACTTTTCAAGGCCTCATGTTTCATGTCTGTAAAAATGGGTACAAACAGGGTCTACATCATGGAACTTTGCTGATGATTATATGGACATGGTCTCTGCCTAGCACGTAGTAACCACGGAAGACATGTTAATGTTTTGAGTGATTACTCTGTGCCAGGTTGCAGGCATACACCGTGAGTGTTTCAGGAAACTTAAGTGCTATGTGAGCACATCTAAGTGACTCCTCCCCGAGTTCTTGGTTGATGAAGCCAACTTCTCAGCGGAAGTGAGGTGTAGGTTAAGATGTAAAGGGTGAAATCAATAGTGAGCCAAATAGAAGTGAGGAGAGGGGAGAAGTGAGTGTTTCAGAGAAAAGGAGGATGCAGAGGTAAGGAAAAGGAAGAGCAGTGTGCTTTGCTGAACTAGAAACTTAATTCTGATACCCCCACCCCAGCCAATATATAAATAAGGTCCTCTAATCTGACTTAATCTTACTGCCTTTGCAGAATCCGAGAGGCTTCACACCTTGAAGAGTCTCCCGCAGGCTCCTCAAAACCCTCACTCCACTTTAGATGAGATGCAATTAACAGCATTCCTCACCTTTGCCTTTGGGCGCTTGAGATGAGTGCAACTGAAAAGAGGCCAGAGTTAATTAAAATTCAGCACTGGGCTTCTTTTCAAATGGCTGGCCTTGCAATCAAACAGCAATAATTTAAATTCTAAAACTAGTTTAATAATGCAACCACTTTTAAAAAAACTCCTAGTGTGCACCCAGTACCACACTAGCATTAATGCTACTTAATAATTTAACACCTGCGAAGACACATAGTTAAAAGCTGTGGGGGTGGGGGGAGGGAACAGTTCATAGAAAGATTCAAATGGCCTGGACTAGACCAACAATGTTTTTTCCAGGTACAAAACAAAACCTGTTTAATATGTATTCAAAAAAGTACTGTGATAAGCATAGTATTGAAACGGAAACACCTGAGTATTAATAGATACACTTGCATGTGAGCAGTGGAGAAAAATCAGTTCAAAATTAATATAGGTGGATGCTTCTCAAACTGGGATCATCTGCTGCTGCAAAGAATTTTTTTTCTTTTAAAAGGGGTCATACTTAACTCATATTTCAGAAATACTAAACCAGGACATTTCACATGCAACTTACAAGCATTTTACCTCTTGATTTTGGCAGTAGAGTTCTAATACCCTATCTCACTCCTTTGTGCCAAAGCCCAGTCTTCCCCACCCCATATAGGGTGTAAGTATCTTTGTATTCAGTTTGATTCTTGGTCATGGGACTAGGAAGTAAAACACTTGTAGCAGCCTTAGGAAAGCATAAATTGGGATAGTCATCTTATGTTCCTCGGGCTTTAGAAATAAGAAGTGAGGCACTGTCAGCCCTACTAAGGAGAGTGTATCTTAACTCTGTGGGCATGTGTATAGATTCCCTTAACTCTGTGGGCATGTGTATAGAATTCGTGTTTCACAAATAACAAAGTCACACCCAAGAGAACATTATGAAAATTAGAAATGCATTGATTGAAAAACAAGACTGAAAGCTTAAATTTGCTACAGGTATCGATCAAGAGTGATCTGCCGCAGTGTATAACTGGCAACTGACTCAGTGTTCATCCAAATGATAGCCGAAATTTACTGTAAAAGAAAAACTGTCTTTTGTAGTGTGTTGGGTTGGGTTTGTTGTTGTTGTTGTTTGGTGTTTTTTGTACCTTGCATCAAACTGAGAACACTTAACTCTAAACAAAGTATGCAGCAAGAGGGGTCTGCATTGTGGCTTCTTAAGTATGGACGGAGACCTAATGACCAATCAAGATAGTAAACCAAGTGTTCAGTTTCACTGATTTTAAATTAAATTATTCATTGAAAAGCGTGGCCCTATGTTGTGATAAATCCAGTTAGTACCCATTTATGTGTGATTTTCAAGTGCTCCAGAAGTGAGGTTTTGCTCTCGGAGGAAGGTTACTTCATGTTGGATCTTAATTTGGCCCACGCAGGTTCTACCCTGCTGTGGTTTTATTGCTTTGAGGTTGTTAGTTTGTATTTGGGTTGGGGGTGTGTAGAAATCTGGGTTAGACTTAGTATGGAAATAGATAAGTTATATATAATTGATGTTGGCAATTGTTTAAAAAATCCTCTTAAAAATCTAAGTCACTGCGACTTTTGTCCTGTACCAGCCAGAGGAAGTAAACGGGTCAAGCCAGAGGAAGTAAATGGGTCAAGCCAGAGGTAGCAGTGAAAAGTGGGAGTGGGAGAGGGTGAATTTGCCTCAGGCCCTCCTCACTTAGGACCACTCTAAACTCAGCAGGAGTGCAAGGGCCATATTTTGACATTTGTGGGCTCCTTCCTCCATAAAATTATATTAAAATATATTTTATGATTGTGTTGGCATAAAGATAAGTATAATTCAAGCTGGATTCATTATTATATGTTCATTCTTTTCATATTCATGTTTCTTCTGATTTTAAAAGGAATTAAATTAAAACATTTTTGTGGGCCTCTATAGGTACTGTGGGGTCTAGGCACCTGTACCTCCTGGATTAGTTGGTAAAATATAAAGTTCTCTTTCTTGGCCCCAGGAGAGTTTGTGGATTCTGGCTGGTGAGAAATGGTACAGAAGAAGAGGAAAGGTGCGTTTTGAAGGGGAGCTCTCTCTCTGTCCCTCTTGGATAAGCAGTGAAGAGGAATGTGAAAGATTGCCTGGAGAGCAAGAAGGTGAAAAAGGGCATGAAAAGTGAAGCCTCACCTGGGGAGGACACATAAACACATGACCTTTTTTAAAACTAGGGGCTATGAAGGGTCTTTCAAGACCAGAGGGGCCAGTTTAGGGGAGCTAAAAAGTAGTACTTGCTGACTGACTAGCTGTTAGCACAGTGACTAAGGAGTACTTGTCCTGTACCAGGGAGTGACCTGTTGCTTCTATGTTAGACTTGGACTTGGAGATGCTATTAGACCCAGAGGCCCAGCCAGAAAGGACATGGCAGCCCTGGGCTGTTACAGAAAGTAGGCTAGACTATTGTATACAATTGGTTGTTGGCAAAAACAAACAAACAAACAAACAAACAAATAAACAAAAAATGGGCTGACTTGCATGTTAAGCTATGCTGAGCTAAAGTCTATGCTCAAACAGCCATGCTTTTTACTTTTTTCTCTGTATTTCTATTTACCCTAAATTCCTCATGATAATTATATGGGCCAACATATTGGGTAATTCCTACATGTCAAGCACTGTGCCAAGAAAGAAATCAGCATACATTATTTCATTTCATCCTCACAAAAAACTTTAAGATGATTTACCATTGTTGTCTCCGCTTTATAGATAAGAGATTTAAGGCTCAGAGAGGGTTAAGTAACTCACCCAGGATGCACAGCTAGTGAAAGGTGAAGCTGAGTTTCAAGTCATTGTGATTCTGGAGTGCATAGTTATCATCATTTTGCTACACTGCCTGCTCATAATATATTAGATTTTGCACCCAGAATAATTGAGCTTGTTGGATATTACCCATTAAGAAAGTCTGGGTGAGGTAAAGAGGATAAGTAATCCACACTCACTATATTGTTGATGGTCTTAATAAAGTGCTAACCTTTCAGCTGTCTTATCAACCACAAGGGACAAACCTGACCATCATAGAAGTCAAAATTTTGGTCTAGCTATAGCTACTCCTCAGCCTAGCTCAAACTACAATGATCTCTAAAAAGACTTGGCCACTGGTCAGGGGAGGGAGAGCCACTGACTTAAGGCTTCTTCAGGTCCTACTCCAAGTTTTCACTTTCATTTGAAAAGTGAAAGTATAATTGTTGTCAATGTGTTATTGATATGTTGGTTGTGACTATGTTGTGTGAGCATATATATCAGTTCTTTATATATCAGTTCTCATATGACGGGTACCATAACTTTGTGTGTGTGTGTGTGTGTGTGTGTCTACACATGTAAATGTTTCCTTAATAGACTGGGCTAAAAACATGGTTTCTGCTACATTCTCTCCTCCATGATTCTGTTTTTAGGGGCTTTGGTCCTTTTCTTTAAGAAATGGGGATTTATTAGATCGAGTGATTCAAGTATTATTCCTTAGGGCTTTTTTACTACAATCCAAGAGGTTAGTGTTATTTATTTATTTAACAAGAGTGTTAATTCGCTATGACAGTAGTTCTCCCTTATCCATGAGGGATATGTTCCAAGCCCTCCTCCCCCCCCACCCCCCGCCCAGTGGATGCCTAAAACCATGGATAGTACATAACCCTGCATATACTATTTTTCCTATGAATACATACCTATGATAAAGTTTAATTTATAAATTAGGCACAGTAAGAGAGCAACAACAATAAGGAATAATGAGATACAATTATAACAATACACCATGATAAAAGTTATATGAATGAGGTATCTCTCTTTCTCTCAAAATATCTTATTGTACTGTATACTCACCCTTCTTCTTGTGGTGATGTGAGATGACACAATGCCTACGTGATGTGATGAAGTGAGGTGGAATTGTCCATTTGATATTTTCAGACTGCAGTTGACCGTGGGTAACTGAAACTGCAGAAAGCAAAACGTTGGATAAAGGAGGACTGACTACTCTATACTTTTAAAACAATTCTCATGACTGAGCTATTAATGCAATTGTACTCCAATTTCAAAATCTACTTTTAAGAGGTATAAATATTTTTCTGAGGTGCAGATATAAATTCAGATGTTTGGTCTATCTATTCGAATAAGAATTATTTAGTCCAGTCCTTCAAGTTTCCGTTCTGAGCCATCCCTTCCTAGAACATTCCAGAAACCCAATGTTCTCAGGATCTTCCTAACTGTTACCCTACTGAGCCTGTTTACAGCTTCTGATGCAAATCTGAGCGCCGAAGAAAAAGGATCTCATACTTGCCTTGCTCTCAATACAGGGCAAATCACATGCTAGGAAGTTCCGATTCAGCAGTGCTGCTTTTCTTCCTCGTCTCCAGCCTCTCAGGAAGACTCACAGGTGACACACAGACTTCTACTTCCTGCCATTTCGTCAATGTCTCACTTTTCCTTTTACTCTTCCAGGACATTCCGGGAGCACTTTTTATTTTATCTTTTACTTAAAAGGATGCGTGGCAACTCTGCCAGCTCCAAGTGTGCATAACAAATACTGTCCTCACAAACACTGGAGTACACGAAGGAAGGGTCAGATGGCCAACTATCCAGGATGCCTATAAAACAGACAGGAGACTAGAGATAAGGAAATAAATGGAGATGCAGCAAGTAGGAAAGCTCGTCTACTTTCTAGCTTCTGTTACAAAGAAGCACAATAGGTCCCAGTTCCTAAAAAATTATTTAACTATGTCTCACCCTCCCCATCCTCTGGGGAAAAATTTTCCCCCTGCTCAGACTTGTGCTTTTGTCTTCATCACTTGGGGCCAGAAGTTTGAGCTGCCTAAGATAGATAACCATCTTAATATTTTTTACACCATAACTTTACTAAGCTTGTGGATATCCCAAACATTGGATAGGCTTCTGAGTCAGTGGTGGCTTTCAATTCAAATCCTCCAGGCCCAATGTTTTCGGCAGATGCCGTTCTTTCCAAACAGTAAGTCACTGTTGAGTGAGATGAATAGGACCAGAGCTCAAGAAACTTAAGGTTTCAAAAGACCGTCTAAAACAAAAGTCCTTTCAGTCCCTGGTATTCAGAGTTTCATCCCTCACTGAACCAAGGCTGCTCATTTTACAGGGAGAAAGCACACAAAACTGTGCTGCTGGAATGCAAGGCACTTGGATCAGGAGGTCAGCCACCATCGAAGGATATGAAGTGGTCATTGCTTAGTATAAAGTTTATCTGGAAGGAAAAGAAATAGGTAACCTTTTCCTGTCTTATTTGTACTCACTCCCATTTTGTATTTCATGAGGGGCTTGGCTGTAGTTATAGGTAACAATCAAACAGAAAATCATTCTAGTTTACTAGTTTCCTTCTTCCCTATGTCTGTTTTTTTGTTTTGTTTTGTTTTTGTTTTTTACTTCTTTTGAAAGCTGTTGAGGTCTAGTTGTTTCTTAAGAAGGTTCAACTCATCTAGAGGACTCATTGTGTTGTGGACCTCAGGAAGTGAATCCTGTTCTGGGCATGGCCTGGAAGGCCCAGCACTCTGAGGCCTCCATGGACCCTATGGACATTTAAAGATGGACTGGTTCCCTGGGGGAGAATTCTGGTTGGGAGAGTTCCCTAGAAATATGTTAGACTGCCCCTTCACGACCAGGAACTGTCTAAAACAGAGCAGTTCCAGACTTTCGGGGTTGAGAAGAGGGAAATCCCAAACCTTCCTGAATTTCAGTAGACAGGTGGTTCCTCTTAGTTCGCAGAGGACTTTCCACCCCTGTTCTTTGTTCATGACTCACACGAGTCTTTCCCAAAGCACAGAATTAAGTGACTTGTCTTGTCCCACAGGATGAGTCATTAATAAGTTGAAAATTGCATCATGTCTTCAAAGTCTAGCTTGGCTTCTTGACCAAAACATTACTGAGTCTTTCTTGAAAAGATTATGTCACAGGCAATAAAATATCTGTCTTTTCCTTTCTTCATCTCATTTGTTTCCTGGTTTCTAGCAGATATTATCTGAAATGTCTGATTAGCCTTGGTAATTGATCCACATTACACAATTTTATTTTTATATACTCCCTCTCTGCTGAGTTATTTTGTTTCATTAAAAAAGGCAGAAATCCATGGAATAAAACATAAATAAAATGACATATCAAAATTGCCTATATCCTAGAAATCATCCCCACTGCAACCCTTACTCTGTGCTGTACCTGGTCTTTAGGGAAGCAAGTACTTGATACCTAAGAGCACTTTTATTGTTGACCTTGAATATGTCACTTGTGATTTTTAATGAGGGAATTGTATATGTAAACTGAAAATATAAATACATTTCTATTATAATTTTAATGTGTTAAAAATCTTCTGAATTTCTAACTTGTTTTGCTGAGAAAAAAATTCCTAAGAATATCGATCAGAAATCTGATGAATTTCTGGAAGGGCCATATGGTCTCAGAGGTTTGCTTAGTCATCTCTCCTCTCCTTCCCTGGAGCTGCCCCAGCCAGGAAACTCATAAACTAGTTTCAACAGGGGTAGGGCCTGAAGAGGGGACAGGAGCTGTCAGACTTTGAGTTGTGCAGAGTTTTCTTCAGCTTTCAAGTAAACATTTAGCATTAGGTTGTCAGTTCAACTCTCTTTTTTTGCTTAACACATTAGACAAATCACTCACTTCTGAAATCTTGGTCAGTGGTGCTCTAGTTGGTAGCATCTATGATAATGTTCACTTCAGTTAATTTTGACTGAACTCCGTGCTCTTCAATTAGATAAGTGATATACTAAAGCATCATTAATCCTCACTCAACACTTTCAGAGATTAGTAATTCCAGAGGTATGACATGAAGCTTACCATTTTTAAAATACATATATGAAGAAACTGTTTATTAAGCCTAAGCATACGATTGTAAGAGTAAATAGTTAACTTGCTAGAAGAAAACTATCTTTGAAGATGCCAATACCTTTTGAACACTGCTACTGCTAGTTACAGAGCAGTTTGACAAAGTAGATTGAGCAGCATTCTAAAAGAATCTTCAATTAATATATGTCCTGTGAAGTTAAAAATAAACACAAAATTCCATATCTAGATATTCTATAGATGAGACAAAACAAAACGAAACCATGCCATTGGCCTTCTTCACATCAACTGGTTTAAACTTGAGAAATTTAACTCGATGTCATAATGTTATAAAGTTTGAAGTGACTTTTAAGCCCATGACTTTTTGAGCGCAATCTAAGAACCTCTGGCTTTTAAGTGTGATCTTCAAATATGTGAGTCTAAGGTATATGTGTTTGTATGTGTCTGAGTGTGTGCACCATGCAGGGGTGTGTGCTATGATGATAAATTTCAGTGCCAAAAGAATTTAAGAAGCAGACCCAGGGCAATGATTAAGGGCAATAGAATAGACTTACATGGAAAAGGGAGAAAAATCATATCAGAATTTTGAATTTAAGTTAAAGCAAGAAAGAGAGACTTCACAGCAAGAAAAACAAAGGGGGAAGAGGCTAGCATAACTGCATCATAAATATCAAGGTCTTAAATTTCAAGAATAAGAAATAAAACCCATCATAAATATCAAGAATAAGAAATAAAACCCATCTGAATAGAATTTCTGAGGTAGATGGTTCTTTTCATATTTGCATGATGTTTATATTTGGGAATAATAAATGAGTTTTGAGGTTTGTGTCTTAGAACAAGAGATCTGTATTCTATTCCTGACTCTGGCAGTGAGTAAAAAAATTCAATCCAATTTAACCAACCTTTAGGGAGAACGGATATGCAAAGCTCTCCAGGAGCTTTTAGTCTAGTTAGTAGAGTCTTTCCTACTCAGCCCTTTGATGCCTACAAATTGCCTAACTCCTCTGAGGCTGACTTTAAAATGACAGATGCAGACAGCACATGTCTGCTTTCTCTTCGTCTTGTTCTGACTGTGGTGCTCTGAGGATAGATGGACACTCTCCAAAAACATCCGTTTTTGCGGATGTCAAGTGTTCCTTGTCCACAGCAATGACTCCTTTCCACATGATTTGGAATTTTCTGTTTTCAGATATTATTTGACACTTCATAGTTCCAAAGCCATTTCAATAGAGCCAGCCTGCCCATTCATCTCTCACTGGTGTTTCTGCTTATCCACCTTGGAGAAAGCGGTGCTGACAAAGGCAAGGCAAAGTCTTTCTCAGCAGCTTGCGGACAGGGGCTTCGGAGAAACTTTCTCTTTTCAGGATACAAGCATTGTGAATCAAGTGGACAGATACCAAAATGATATCATCAGTTTCCTCCAAACAAAAATAGTTCCTCACTCACTGGCTTCAAGGCCTGGAATTCCTATAGTAAGAAACTTTGACATTCAAAGTTCCCTTTGAAAGGCCATACTAGTTGTCGTTTGTGAAGCAATTTAATGACATATATATATGTCGTTATATATATATGTCGTTATATATATATATATATATATGTCGTTAAATATATATAAATATATATAAAATAAGGTTTTATATATATTATATAAGGTTATATAATATAGTACATATATTATATAAGATTATATATAACAGATTATATAAGGTAACATTTAATCTGGTATATATGTATATTATGTAAGGTAACATAATATATATCATATTAAAACATGATAATATATGATTTTATATATATACATGTGTGTATATTTATATGTAGGAATTGAAGCCTTCTAAACTAGGACTACTCAGATTAGGTAACTAATAAATGGTAAACCTAGAACTGGAATCTTGATTGTTTGTCTTCAAATTTAGTGTTCTTACTACTAACCATGCTGCCTCCTCCATAGAATATTCTACCCTAAAAATATTTTAGCACAATTAGTTCAGCAGATTAACAGTCTTCAACAGATAATTAGTCCCTATTTGGAATGGAGTCTCAGGCACGTGTGTGTGTGTGTGTATGTGTGTTTTTCCTGAGTTTTTATTATGAATTTCAGACATAGAGAGAAGTTGAAAGAATGGTACATAGAACAACCATCTACTCTCCACTTAGATTCAATAATTATTAACAATTTGCCATATTTGCTTTCTTTCTTTTAAAAATATTATTTTCAAGAATAATTTTGAATAATCATGACACTTTACCCCTAACTACTTTAGCTTAAGTATAAAGACATTCTTCCACATACCCGTATTTCACTTATAACTAACAATAATCCATAACAATATCTAATAACTAGTCCATAGTCAAGTTTTTCCACTTGCCCAGTTCCTATTCTAATGTTCTCAGTTCTCCATTCAAATGTTGTATAATTGTCTTTTATAGCTCTTTCTTTAGAATTAGGATTCAAATTGGAATCACTCACTGACTTTGGTCATTAAGTCTCTTAAATCTTTTTAAATCTAGAACTGAGCTAGTTCAAGTGCTACTGAGCACTTGAAATGTGGGTAGTCCAAATCGAGATGTGCTTTAAGTATAAAATAGACATCAAATTCTGAAGACTTAGCATGAAATAAAGAATGTAAAATATCTCAGTATAATCATAATATTGGTTAAATGTTGAACTAATATTTTGGCTACATAGAGAGAAATAAAATATATTATAAAAATTAGTTTCGTCTATTTATTTTTTTTTAATGTGAACACCAGAAGATTTGAAATGACATATGTGGCTTGCATTGTATTTCTCTTGGGCAGAACTGGTTCTAGAGTGTCCCTCCTTCCTTTTTTCCCCCAAGACATTGACTTAATGACATGTTTATGACAGTTGTCCTCAGAATAAGCATAGGTATATTTTGGTGGGAAAGAAAAGGTAGGAAAAATCTGCAGAAAAATCTGCTTCTTGGGAGGACTTGGGTAGAATGTCCAGGTGGGAGAAACCCTTAAGAGTCTGCTAAAAGAAGGCCTACAAACATCCTGCTGTGTCAGGCATTTGCTCTGCAGAGGCCAGTTATTGACCTTTGCTCTGTCTGCCTCCAGATGTGTAAAGTGTCTGAGGATTCACTTTCATGTAATATTTTGGGGGGTTTTTTTGGCCTAATGTATTTTTTTTTCAGTTTTTTTCTTCTTCTTTCTGTCTGCTCACTTCTAAATTCATTCTCTCAGTCCGTTTTGGGGCAAGCCTGCTCTTCCTGAGCGCTGTTGTAGCCATCTCTCAAAAGTTCCTGGATATTGTTGCCTTGGACGAATCAGTGGGCTTTAGAAACACTCCAGACTACCTGCCGGAATCTCCCTCTAAGCTGCAGATGCCTAACTCCAGACTTGTTCCCTTTTAGAATTTTCATGTAATGGTTCGCCAGAGTCCTCTTTTAGAGAATAACAACTTTTTATTTTATTACAAAAGTTATGTCCATTTTAGTAAAGGTAAAAAATATAGATAAACAAAAACAAAACAAAAATCCTACCCTTACCCCTATCATTATACAATAGGATAATTTGGCTGCTCCTAGAGTAATAATAATATATATTCCTGCCCTCCAGTATTAGTTTCCAACTGCTGCTGTAACAATTATTCAAATTTAGTGACTTAAAAAACCACAAATGTATAACCTTACTGTTCAACAGGTCAGAAGTCCGAAATGAGTCCTGCAGGGCTAAAAGCAAGGTATTGACAAGGCTAAGTTCCTTCTGGAGGCTCCAGGGAAGAATCATTTTCCTCAGTCTTTCCAGTTTCTAGAAGCACTTCTTGGCTGCGGGTCCCTCCCTCCATCTTCAAAACACAGTGCTCCAATCTCTACTTCCATTATCACACCTCCTGTTTCTGACTTTGTCCCTCTTGCCTCACATCTGATTACACTGGGCCTACCAAGATAATCTTCACATCTCAAAATCTTTCATCTCCGCCTGCAAAGTCCTTCTGTCATGTAAATTAGCAAATTCACAAATTCCAGGGATTAGGAGATAGACATTTGGGGTGGGGGCATTATTCTGCCTATCATACCTTCCCAACCTCAAAACACATTTCACCATCCATTTGCCTCCATTTATGTACATAGAATGTTTATCGTTATAAATTGAGGAATAGTGAGGAGAGTTATTTTGTTTGTTTGTTTGTTTGTTTGTTTGTTTGTGGGAGGAGAGAAAGGTAAAAGCAGGAAGAGAGAACAAAAGGTTCTGTGATGTCTAGTCTAGTTCTGCCTGAAGAACTGGACTTGAGACCAGCTGGATGGGTAGTAATGGAAAGAAATGGATGGAACCATTTAAGAATGACTATGTGGCTCTGGGCACGTACAGGGCTACTTTAGGATCAGGGAAAAATGTGGTTCAGAGTTACTTGTTTTTGCCAAGAACCCAGCAGACTTCCGATGTACCAGGAAAGGAAGCAATGAAGCATCTGGCAGTAGCAGCGTCACATGGGCATGCTTATTCTAATGGTAGCAGTAGTAGGGGTTGTGCATGAGAGAGAGCTGGTAAGTGAGAGAAAGGGACATGTGAATGCCACAGATGGACTGTAGATGACCGTGGGCACAATGATGCCACATTTAGAGGCTTCCAGAAAGTCTTCTTACAAAAAGAATAGAGACCTTAGAGGCAGAACAAACGTGTGTGTGTGTGTGTGTGTGTGTGTGTGTCCACCTAACAATATATTACAAACATGTTTTTTTATACAAGTTATTTCTTTCTATGATTTATGGAACTTCCAAGTATTCTATGTTTGAAGATGTGCCAATATTTGTTCAATTATTCCTCCCTTGCTGGTGTTTCCAATTTTTTCTCTATTTTAAACCATAGTATAATGAATCTTCTTGAAACTTTCACAAATCCATAAATAGTTTCTTAGGATAAAACTTACCTGAAAGTAGAATTGCTGGATCTAAAAGGTATGGGAGTCATTCTGAAGCTTTTTTAAAGTATGAAGTACAGTTTCCTTATCTGTAAAATGAAAGGATAAGATGAAATCGGTGACTTGCAAGCTTTTTTTTTCTGTTCTTTTTAGCCAGTAGACTCTTCCAGCAGAAACCTGGAAGGTAAGTAGATCAGAGATGAACCCACGCCAATGGAATGGGCCTGGGCTGATCTGTTTCTGCCTCCCCATCCCCTCAGCTACCAGGGGCTCTGAGGAACCTCCAGGTCTCTAAGGCACACACTTTGCAAACCAAGGGCGAGGTGACCTCATATTCTTTTCTACTGACATCTTTGCTATCAGGCTCTTTGATTGAATTGCTAGGTGTCTAGACGGGTCTGAGATCATATCACTGGGTCCCCATGGTGCCTGCTCCCTAAATGGTCAGTAGACACTTGTTAATCTTAGATAGCAGCCATTTCACAACAGGTCAGAAGCAGGGGATCCTGCTGGCCAAGTCGAAAGGGAAGAAACGGAGCTACACTCGCTTGAGGGAGATGACTCTGGAGCCTGGATATGACAGATAAATTGGGGGAATTCCTGTGACTCAGAACTTGGGGAATATAGACAGTGTATAATAAAAATATAATTTTAGCTATATAGGTAACTTTGGGAATATCAGATCCAACTTCCTCTTTTTGTAGATGAGAACCAGAGAAGGTAAGTGTCTCATCCCAGGGCACATAGTAACTTAGTGGCATAATCAGGCATCCTGAAAACTACACAAATGCTGTTTTGTTTTTTACTGCATTTGAAGCTTCCCTCCCGCCCCCCTATAAAGGTAAAAGGGTAGAAGGGAGGAAGAAATTAATATTTAAAACTCCAATTATGTGCCAAGCAACAATCTAAGTACCTTCGTTGTACTTTGTTCACTCAGTCAGGATGGGCATTGTGGTGTCCTGCACATGAGGTCTTTGCCTTGCAAGTTTAGTCCTGGGTCCAGAGGTCCCAGCGGTAAGCGACAATGCTGCGACTGGAACTCAGTCTCTGACTCCAAACACCATCCTTCCCCAACTTGGATATACCGTATTAACCTAGAGAGTTACCCGTTGCCTAACTATCATATTGCGGAGGAATTTGGGAAGTTATTTTGAGATGAAACAAGGTAAAAGATGATGAACAAGAACCTGACAATAGACAAGATTCTAGATATAAATACATCAATTCGATTTAAACACATCCATTTAGGAACAGAACATGACCTGAAACCTTGCCCAGAACTCGTCCTTGGAGGTCCTTTCTCGGCATGAAAGTTAGTGCTACAGGAAGTGATGTGAGATATAAAGAGAAACCCTCTTTCTCATGTCAGATTCCTCTGGGAAATACCATCTAGGGTTCAACAGTCTACTGTCCTCTGCGGGAAACTCAGGGAACTCTTCATAAGAATGTGAGGTTTAGGTCCAAATTTCTAGTCATTCAGGAGACTTGGGCACCCAAACTGAAGAGGTGTAGTCCTTGGGGAGATAAGGGGCTGAGGGAGAGGGGGATACGTACATAGTTATCTTGAGTTTCAACTCTAGCACTACCTTTCCTCCAACCTAGACCTACAGGAGATCTTGCCATGCTTTGGCGGGGAAATTCCAGGCCTTCCACCAATATCTTGTTCTAAATTGGGGCTCATTTACAGTAGTTACAAGAGAACATTAGGAAAATTCTAGAGTTTACCAGTGGGATTGGGTTTCCTTTGAACAAAAGTTTTATGACTCATGAAGTCTACTATAATGCAGCTCATAAGCCCAAGGTTAAACAACCTTCAGAGTCTCTCCTAAAGTCAAATGTGCCTGCAGCTCTGCTGTGCTTCTCTCTCTTGTTGCTCAAGTCACATAAGAGTAGCTTTTTATTCTTGCAAATTACAAGCTGCTACACCAATCTGGCATGCTCTCCACTGCCTCCCCAAACTCACACCTCCCCCGAGCCCAGCTCCTGCTGCCTCTCTGACAGCATCACCCCTACTCTCCCCTGCACTCAGCACATTGGTTATTTCTTCCCTCTATTATTCTACTGAGACTGTCGCTAGCTGCTATATTGTACTGTTCTCTAATTTTTCATTTGTGTGAATCTCATTGAACTCAAAATTTACACATTTCTTGAGATTAAAGAAGAGATGGGGTGACGGAATGGACTACCGTTTTAGTGCGGTAAATCTGAGAGAATGGGTATATAAGAGTTGGGCTTTGAAGTCAGACAGCTTAAGTTTAAATGCAGACTCCGCCTTGGTCAAGTTACTTAACTTAGCTGTGCTATAGTCACCTCATCTGTAACATGGGCATAATAATAGTGCCTACCTCACAGGGTACCAATTAAATCAGAGAGTCCCTGTAAATTGTCATTCCAAAAAGTCACCTGCTATTATTATCCCCATGTGCCAGGCACTGAGTGGGCCATTTTAACCCACAATCTCATCTATTCTCCACAAGAATTTGGTGGGGTGGTGTAATAAACACTATCTGTTGCCTACTCTCCAGCCAGCTACTGCTTCCTCCTTGTCTGCAAAGTCCTGCTATAGTGTTTAATTGTTTGTCCTCCTATCATCCTGTTCTTAGGGAAGTAATTTTGCTCTCACCCCAGGGGTAAGTGTTGAATAGTTTAAACCAATTATGGTATTCAACACCAGCCACTGGTTCGGAGGTGGTCATGTGACCCCATTTAAGCATGAGGGGAAGCCTGGCTGAGTGGGGGTAGAGGGTCGGGGAAGATTTCCTCATTGATGAAACAGAGACACACAGGGAAAGAGATCCCTCTTCCTTACTCTGGACTTTGTGCTGTCTGGATGTTTGCCTGGAATTTCTACAGCTGTTAAGGAAGCCAACGCAGAGGGATGAGGTCAGAGCCAAGCAAAGCAGATACAGGTAGATACCCTGGTTCCTGGCATAACTGTGCACTCGCTATTATATGAAATGGGACTTCCCATAATTGTTAAAGCTCTCGAGTCATGCTTTTTCTATAACTTACACCTAAAGAAAGCACACTCCCTATGTCCCAGAAGAGGAAACTGAACTTCAAAGAGATTTGCATTATTTACTCCAATTCAGACAGACAGCAAGTGGCCATTCAGAGCAGTCTCATATGTCACCTGTGGTTTCTAGTGCCCAGGACATCATAGGACACACACTTGTTGTTTAATAAGTAGGCAGCATCTCAGAGACTCATGATGTTTACCAATCTGTGCTACCTCTGGTTTGTTTAAGAGTTCTGTAGCAAGGAACAATGTAAAATGCCATGTTCCAGCAGTTTTAATGACTTTCCAACACAGTGTGCATTGTGAGTCTCATGAGTTCTCTTAAAAGCAAGAAGAGTAATTATCTAAAGGGATTCTCATTTCTAGGGCATACTTCAACACACTCAGCCCTGTCGTAAGTAACGCTTGCTCTTTGTTTAAATGACAAACTTTGGTTTGGTAGTTACCACTTCTTAATGTCATCTTTTTTAAAAAAAGACAAGATTCATGCTATAAATGCTAAGGAAATCTAATTCTCTCTTTCTGCAACACGTTGTGCTGAATTAATCTTAGCTTCACTCTAAGAGAGTCCCTTAACTGGGGATCTGGGAGGAAAGCTGGGGTGGGCTATATAAGAACAAGATCCAATTGAGGTAAGAGGGGGATGTCTCAGATTTCATATCTGATGAGCCCGTGTAGTGTTTTAGTAGATGCCTCTCTAATTTTTGTCAGAGGATGGAATATAAAATGCACCTTTAATTCTACCAAAAGCTAACCAAGGGAAAAGTAACTTACAATGATATACACCATAGTCACAGAGGCACGATTGGGTTCCCGCCTCATAGGGTTCTGCACTAGCTCAGTTCTCACTGAACCTGAAACTGGGAAGAACTTCAAGGACAGTGACCTTGACTGATATGGGCAAGTGAAAGAGTTAAGGGCCAATAGGCTAAGATTGTAGCTGGGCAATTGCCTCTCAGGGTTACACCTATGATAGCTAAATTAATTGCTAAACCCTCCTCCTCTCTGAAGGAATAATCATAGGAGAGAAACCAATAATATTAAGGGTGACAGTTAATACTGAGCATTTATCACATACCAAGCTCTGTTTTAAATTCTTTACCTAGGTATTATTTGATTTCTCACAACTCAAACTGTTAGTTAAACCGTCACAAGTTGCATTAATTAGTATATCTTTCACCACAATAATAGTAAATGCTATTATTATAGATGAGAAAACTGAGGCATAAAGAGATTAAGTAACTTGCCCAGGGATTCAAAGCTAGGAAATGGCAAAGTCAGAATTTAAATCTCAGTATTCTAGGTCCAGAATCCAGCTCTAATCATCACCCTCTAGTGAGTTAATAGTCAAAACAGCTCATGAGAAGGAACAGATGGTTTGAAAATGGTAAACAGATGGTGAAGAGCAGAACACTTTTACCAAGCTGCTTTCGCTTCTCTACATTAGCTGAGCCTTAGAGGCAGTGGGCACGATGGGGAGAGCCTGCAGGTAGGGATACCTGAGTCCAGTTCTGATGCTGCCATGACTGGTTTTTAAGGCCTGTGGAAGATAAGCAACATGCCCCCTATCTTTTTGATATTTGTACTAAAATGTAATGACTTAAAAACTTTAAAGTTCTTATAAATCACCAAGTGATTCAGAATTATTTAGGAGCAGAGAACAGGAATCTGCATTTCTGACAAGCTCTCCAAGGTGATTCTAATGCAGGTGGTCTTGGGACCATGCTTGGAAACCAGCTGATCCTTGGAGCTCCTTTCTGTCTCTTATTTAATGACACAAGTCTACTTGCCCTGGTGGTGGTGTTTCTGGTCTGCTTTCGTCTGTAGTGAAGAGCAGGGACATGGGAGAAGCAAGGTGTGGGGAGGCGGGCAGTTAGTTGTGTGATGGTGGGCCAGGTACTGCTCACGCCTCTGATCCTTTTCTTCTGTAAAGTAGGATGAAGGAGACCAGAAACGGGCATGGAATGGAATAGCTGCTCAGTAATGTCGGTGCCCACCCTCCGATCATGATAGCCACGTTCTGGTCTATGTTGTCATGTTTGAGCTAATAACATTACAGAGAAAAGTTGGGTTCTAAAGAGTCTTAGTTCTTTTTTTTTTTTGCAAAGTTTGTTGCTTGTTACGGTAATTAATTAATTGGTTTATTTACTTATTTGTTGCAGCAAGAACATGTAGCATGAAATCTACCCTCTTAAAACTTTTTTGTGTCCAATACAGTATTGTTGACTATATGCACAGTGTCGTACAGCAATTCCCTAGAACTTATTTATCTTATACAACTGAAATTTTATACCTATGGCAACCCTGTTTTCTTTCTCCCTGGCCCCTGGCAACCACCATTTTACTGTTTCCATGCATTTGACTATTTTAGATACCTTATATAAATGGAATCATGCAGTATTTGTCCTTCTGTGAGTTAATTATTTTACTTAGCATGATATCCTCCAGGTTCATTCGTGTTGTTACATATGGCAGGATTTCCTTATTTTTACAGGCCAAAAAATATTCCACTGGTCTTGGCAATGATTTCTTGTATGTGACACTAAAAGCATAAGCAACAAAAGCAAAAGTAGGTAAGTGGGACTGTATAAAAAACTAAAGAAATCCCATTTCTTAAGAAACTTAAGTAATCTAAGTTAAAATTCTCTTGCTTTCTTTCGTTTAGTTTTCTCCACCTCTCTCTTTAAGAAGATTTTGTCCAAGCTCCCCTAGTGTAGGTCTAGCATACACAAAGCATACTTGCAGACACACTCCTCACATCCTTTCTTTGGACAGAAACTGCTAGTTGATATTTTCCTGTTGGCCCAGGTGCAGCCTCAGAGCCCCAGTAAGTCTCTACTGACAAATTAAAGATGGTTTATGAGTCCTAGTCCCCTTTCAAGGAAAGAAACTTTTAAAACTTTATTTATTTACTTTTTAAAGCCATCTCTTTTTGAGAGTCAGCATGATCTGGCATCAGGTCTAATTTTAGGGTCACAGCTGAGAACAGAGGAGTGAGAAAGGATTTTATTGTTAGCTATCAAATTTTGGAACCTCTATTCTTGGAGAATAACTTTCTAAAAAGGTAAAACAATGACTCTCACACAAATGTAGAATGAACACATGTCAAATATTTTAACTCATTTATATTGAAATATTACAGTTAGTTCAAAGGAAAACCAAAGACCAGTCATTTATATAGACAATCAGAAATGCTGATTTTAATTTACTAATAGATGCAAAAATAGCCTGTATCATATGGTAGGAATTAACTGTAATTTCACAGGACAAAATTTATTTGCTTTTTTATGAACAGGAATCATTGGCATGACTATCAGTTCTCCACAAGTTGAAGTCTGTCTCCAAAGAGTTGCAAAATAGTTGAGGACCAATAAAGGCACAGACCCCTAATGCATCCGACAACCCTGGAAGGGTCCTCCAGACATCTAGCATTCCACCAAAAGGATACTCAATAATTGTTTTGCTCACTTCAAAGTTTTTTTGGGTTTTCTTGACCCTACTGTGTGCTTAAATTGCAGGAGTGCTACACATCCTTTGAAATCATAGCAGGAAATACCGGTTAGCACGACTTTCTCCTCTTGCAACATCATTGGGTAGTTGAAAACCAGTTAAAATGTGCATTTAGTTCTCCTTGAAACCTGCACAGGGCAGCATGCTGGCTTTGTCTTTCCTGCTTCCTGCCTTTCCTCCACCTGGCTGGGCCCACTGAGTTCTGGTGCCGGTGATGGGCCTGGAATGATTGTTCTGTTTTGCCTTTCCCCACCTCACAGCATTTTCTCAGGGAGTTCCAAGAAAAGGAGAATGCTTGCTCAACTTATCCTTACCTATCCTAGGGCTTGAGGATGAAGAGGTAGAGCAAGGGGGAGGCAATATTTAAGACTCAGGCGTTCTGACCACTAACTTGCCCCAATTCCTTAGAAAAGGAATGACACTGGGGGGCTGTGGGAGGGTAATTCTGGTGCGTGTGTGCGTGCATGTGTGCGTGTTGTCAAAAACTCTCCTTGACCAAACTTTAGTCAGGCTTCTCTCTCTGAACCCTCTTCTCACCCAGGCCTTGACCTTGGCCCTTGACCTGTCTCAGGTCTGTTTAGAGCAGTTTTATCAAGAATCCTGCTAAGTCATTTTAGCAAGAATCCCTCTACCATTGATATCTGATCAAGTTCCTCATCACCCATCTTTGATATCTAAGTCCTTGGCCTACCTTCAGCAAGAATCCTTTTAAGCCAATTCAGCAAGAATCCTCCTTCCCTTGATATCTCTTCTTAGTACTTTTCCATTACTGATCCTCTAATTCTGCTTCCTGGTGATAAATCCTTACTTGTCCTGGGTGTGTTTGGAGTTGAGCCAGATCTCTCTTCCCTACCACAATACCCCTGTTGCAAGGGTCTTGAAAAAGTCGTCCTTAACTTTTTAAGTGTCAGAATAATTTTTTAACTATGTGTGTGTGTGTGTGTGTGTGTGTGTGTGTGTGTGAGAGAGAGAGAGAGAGAGAGGATATTTTCCAGAGGAAATAACACCTCTCAGTGAGGGACACAAGGACAAAGAGTCTGGAAATAAAAAACTAAAACCAGCTTTCCTACTCACTATACTGGCTGTAAAGGAAATTTAGCTTACCCTTCTCAGTTTTTTAATCTATAAAATGGAGGTAATAATAGTGCCCATCTCATAGCATTGTTATTTAAGTTTATTAATATTAATTCTATTTATAAAATATTAACAATATTTATAAAACACACGAATTTTACATGTTTTATTTTATTATTTAAATAACAGCATTAATTAATAAAAGTGTTATTCTTAACCTTTAGGAAAAGTACTATTTTTAACCTAGGTAGAGTGATATAAGTGGTACAAAGGGCATTACAAGGGCAAGAGAGAGAGATAAAAGAGATGGTAGCATCCTAGACTTTCCAGAAAGGTGACTCAAAGTGCTCAGTGTTGGCCACACAGTTCTGACCAAACAAAGGAGTGAGATGGTTTCTGCTCCAGGGCACAAGTGCTCAGAGAGGAACTGTGAAGGAACACACTACCTTCCTGGTCTACCTTCCTGTCTGCCTCAGGGACCCTGGAGATAGCGGAGGAGGTGGAGGAGGCGAGAAGGTGTAAATGGGGCTATGGATCCATTACTTGGCTTCTAGAATAAACACATTCCCTGTTTGTGGTGAGAAGCCCAGGCCACTAAGGAAGTGAATCCATAGCCTGCGGGCTGGAGGAGGCACTGAACTCTGGGGCACGTTGTCTTGAACCTTGAGACCTTTTCCTGGAAGAACTGCTTTGATAGTAAAGAAGAAATCTTAGAGGAGAATCTAAGAGAAAAGTCTCTGGGAGGCCAAGGCCATGTTGGATCTCGTGAGAAGGAAAACACAGCTTTACAGAAAGTAGCCAATCCCCTCTACCCTCCCCAGGCACAAGGTGAGGCCAAAGACTAAAGAAAATAGTCTTCAAATACTATTGCTCTAGGGAATGGCCGTAGGCAAGGAAGCTCATTGTTTCCCCAAGTGAGAAATGTGTGTAGTAAATTGGCAACTTGGTTCAGAGTTTAAGTTGGATATAAAGAAATGGAGTTAAGAGTCAAAATGAATTCTTTCAAAGAAAGTTTCTTTGCTAGGTAATTGGAGAACTGTAGCCACTGATGAGGCGTGAAAAAGTAGTTTAATAATGAAAGGGCTCAGTCAGTTGGTGCAGTGAATTTCAGTTGGTTGAGTAATTGACGCTTGGTAGAGGTTTTTGAAAGGCATGTAAGTTACTTTTCCTTAACGCTACCAGTCATTGTTCCTGGCAACCACACGGTGACCTTTTCACTTTATATATAAGATATTGATCTCTGAGAAGCCATGGGTTTCTCCTAGTGGATTAGAGAAAGTCCTCTTTATAGGGAAAGCTACAAGAAGAGAAAGGAAAGGAGAAATATCTCATTCCTCACATTGCTGACATAGCTTTAGATAGATGAAAAGCTAGGTAGGTGGAGAGAAAAAATGAAGAGAGAAGGCCACCTGGAGTTTCTGTAGGCCAGCGGAAGGTTGGAGATAGAAACTCTATTTCTGCCTTCCTAAAGCCTACTTCAATTCTTTAAAGTTTCATCTCCCCCTATATCATTCCTAATAGCATACTGCATATCCAGAAATATTTCCTAGAATTAGTATTACTTCTAGAAATTAGTTTGGGTCTCAGAAATTGGAGATAGGGCAAAATAAAATGAGACAGTTTTTTAATTTACTTATGTCACCGAGTAATTGTTTTAACAATCTAAAATATTTTCTAAAGAATATTCCTCTGTGTGATATTTATAAAGAACACACACAAAAAGAGTTTTATGGTCAAATAAGGTTGAGGAATACAGGATTAATGTAAATTAAGTAGGTTTCTTTCTGGTAGAATTTTTCAGGACCTTTAATAAGCTAATGTGTATTATAAATCAAGATGGACTATCTGAGCAGTAATTCCCAAGCTTATACGTGGAGTATCACGACACAATAGTGATTTAAGGAACACACTTTAAGAGATACCGATTATTTCTCAAGCAATTGATTTCACTGTTTGGAAGTTTCCTTTTATAGGTTTCACCAGGAACACACCACAGAGATGTCATGGGGACAGAGAAACAACATATGACTCAGGAGACCTGGGTTCTAGTCCTATATTCTTGCTGTGCCAAGTAGTAGCAAGTTGCTTGACCTCAATTTTGTCACCTGTCAAGCTGGAGAACAGTGGTGAAACTTGGCTTGCAGGGCAATAGTTGAGAATATGAAACGAGAAATTCGAAATGAACAAATGTGAGTTGGTGGTTGTTGTCACATATGGGCTAAGGAAATCCCTTATTTTGTTTGAATCATACTTCATGGCAGCTCTGCCTCTCTTGGTTCTGTATTTTCTACCAAATCAACAAAAGTCTGAATGCTTTTTTGTATAAGGCATTGCTTAAGTTGATTCTAGGAGAACGACGCTGAGATTCATAGCAATCCTCTGGAAATATTTAAGTTCTTCTAATTGCTGTGGTAGCAATGTTTAGGGATAACATGCAAATACATAATTAACTTAAGCTGTCTGGACAAGCTCAGTCTGATAGTCCTTATTGCCTGATGTCCATGGTCATTAATGAATTGTTTCCATGTTACATGGGCCAGTGGAGCAAAACATGTGCCTTTGGGGCAGAATTTGCCGCAGAGCTCTTCTGACTATCAATTCTGTGAGCCTGACTTTCTTTAAGACCTGGCTTTGAAACTAGCTTCCCAAAGAAAAAGGCTAGCATTGCTTTGGTCATTTCAGAATAGACCTGAACATTTCCTGACTCAGAATCATTTACCTCTGTTGTCTAAGGGTGTTACAAAACCGGCACTGGAAAATATGTTTTTCAGAGATGATTAAATTTGACAATTATTGAGGCACGTGTTCTTGAAAGGGTTGGATCAAGGCACAGAAGCTAAGTTGGGAATCAAGGGCATAGCATATTGGAAAAACAGAACAAAAGTGGTTGTGGTACAGCTTGAATAAGAATGCTACTTATAGCAATTACCACGTGCTAGACACTGTTCTGTGCATTTTACGTAGATTAACTTCTTTAAATCTCACAACAGCACCATAGGGATGTGCCATTATTGGCCTGATTCTACATTTGAGGAAACTAGCAAGTTTACAATGCCTATTCCAGGCTTCTGGTTTCAAGGATAATAAGTGATATTGTAGTATGATGGACGTATCAGGCCATTTGCCTGTACTATCCTTAGTTCAGGGTGATGCTACTAGCTATGGCTGTTTGGATTCTGGATGGATACCTGTCTCAAAGCCAGCCAATTCATTGGCTAGTCATATTCTCTCAATAATTTGAATTAGGAGTCATAGATATGAGTCTCTATAAAAGCTCTAGGCAGGAGGCAGCCATTTTGGATCATGTGCAAATAGATGGGAAAATAAAGGGAGCTTTTCTACTGAGAGAAGCAAAGAAAGAGCTGCATGATGCTAAAAATTGGAAAGAATGGTTCAGCGCTCCAGCTCTAGGGTTTGATAGGCCTGGGTTCAAATCTGGCCTCCACCATTTGTGAATGTGAACTTAATTACTTAAATTCTCTCCCAATTTCCTAATTTTTAAAGTAGGAATGATGATACCTATATCAGATGAATTGCTTAGCATAGTGCCTGGCACATAATTATCACTCACAAAATAATAGCTATTATCATTATTGTTAATATTTTTAATGGCTTTTCAGTTCTTCTGTGGTCTGATTTTACTTAACTTCCTTTCTGAAGATTTCATCATTTCTGTATCCTGATTATAACCCTCCTTTTACTAGAGTGAGACTTGATGGAAATGTCACAGTGATAACTAACACTCTCCCCCACTTTTTAAAAATAGACTTTACTTTTTTAGAGCAATTTTAGGTTCACGGCAAAATTGAGCATAAAGCATGGAGATTTCCTGTGTACCGGCACCGCCCCCCCCGCCCCGCCCCCCACCACGCCCACCACACACAGCTTCTCCCATTTTCAACATTCTCCAAAGTGATCCATTTGTTACAATTGATGAACCTCATTGACACATCATCATCACTCAAAGTCCGTAATTTACATTAGAGTTCACTTTGGTGTTTAATATTCTATGGGTTTGGACAAATTAATAATGACATGTATCCATCATTATAGTATCATACAGAATAGTTTCACTGCCCTAAAAGTCCTCCATGCTCCACCCTATCATCCCTCTCTCCACCTAACCTCTGGCAACTCCTCATCTTTTTACTGTCTCTATGTTTTTGCCTTGTCCAGAATGTCATATAGTTGAAATCATACAGTCTTTTCAGATTGGCTTCATTCACTTAGTAATGTACATTTACGTTTCCTCTCTGTCTTTTTATGTCTTAAGAGATATATCACAGTTCATTTTTCCATTCACCTACTAAAGGACACCTTGTTTGCTTCCAAGTTTTGGTAATTAATTATGAACAAAGCTGATAAAAATATCCATGTTCAGGTTTTTGTGTGGACATAAGTTTTCAGCTCATTTGAATAGATACCATGGAGTGTGATTGCTAGATCATATGGTAAGTGTATATTTAGTTTTGTAAGAAACTGCCAAACTGTCTTCCAAAGTAGCTGTCCCATTTTGCATTTCCACCAGCAGTGAATGGGAGTTCCTGTTGCTCCACATCCTTGTCAGCATTTGGAGTTGTTAGTGTTCTGGATTTTGTGACAACCCTTCCCTTTGAAGACTAGCTCTTTAGAAAATGATCTGGGTCACGTGCAGGATTTGTTCTTCAGAGAATCACAACAAACAGAAGATGATATAAGTAATTTACTATCCCATTATTTCATTTTCTTCTTTCCTCATCAGGTATGGCAATCTAGCATTAACAATTTATTATATCTTCACTGTGTACTTCGTACTGCACTGGACTGTGTGTGTATGTGTGTGTTTGAGAGAGAGATAGAGAGAGAAAGAGAGAGAGAAAGAGAGAAACCTGCCCTGGCCAGAGGAGCTGATGGATTGGTAGGAAAAACAGAAGCAGCAAACTCAAAACAAGTGAAAAAACAATATGACAGTATATATCAAGTATAATGGGGTTCTTTATTGACCAATGATTCTTAAATGAGGGCCTATGGGAACATTAAAAAACAAACAAGAGGCACATTTTCCAGCCTCGCTCCCCAAATTTCAAATTCGGGCAATATGAGGAGAGTGATGGTAAATACTTAAAAAGCTCATCAGTGAGTTTTGCTTTGCCCCAGATTTTTGAACCACCACTATCGATTACAAGTGCAGTTAGGATTTCTGGAGTTCAGAGTGGTCAAGAATGCCTTGATGAAAGGTTGAAAATTAGACCTGGATCGTAGAAGGTGTGAGAGAGACAGAGAGACAAAATGGGGAAACGTTCCAGACCGGGGGACCAAGAGGAGCCAATGCAGGGAATTTGGACTCTTCATGGCATCTGCAGGGGAGGTAGATAAGGGGAATATGAAATAATAAGACTGATGAGATAGGAGCAGCACGTCTAAAAGGGAGAACTGCTGAGGCAGAGTATCATGCTTAAATTTTACATTTACGTTTGTCAATTCAGCATCATCTTGGCCTAAGTTTGCAGCAGTCTCTTGTAAGGTAGGTGGAGCTGGTCCTGGTGGTCAAGCTACGTAATCTCGTTAGTTCTGAGAATGTCTCTTTTCTACTCCTAGTCTCCATTGTGAGGGTCACACAGCAAAACCCACTCCAAATGAGAGGAGAGGACCAATGGTGTTTGCTGAAGTAATACCTCATTTTCTTAGAGAAGTTCTGGATTGGCTTGTTGAGTCATGACACCTGGAAAAGCCAGTTTGGTCCAACCCGAGCCCTGCTTTGTGCTTGGTGATGGCCTCCAGGAAGTCAGCAGCTCAGCTGACTCACAACTTGGTTTTGTGGTACTGACGCCCTCTTTTATAGGAAAGGTTTATGGAGGACAGAGAAGTCTTAGCTCAGTAAGTCTTCCGAGAAACTAGAGGGACTTTAACAGAAAAATTTGTCCAGCATCTTTGCTACATGTAACTCAATGTTGAAAACAGGGCTGCTATCTCCTTTATCCCTAGAAACCAGCAGCCTATGCATTGATTTGATGTGGAGTTTGTGTTTTCTGAGGGATCCCTTCCTTCAGGGCCTGGCCTCCTGACCTTTGCTTTCTCATGCTCTTCTCTGTGTCAACGCAAAGTCTGGACATGGTTTGTCAACTTTTCTCTTCTCAGGTCTCCCCTGTCTTGTGTCTTTTGGGATTAAGCACAGGTATTCATCAAACTAAATTTATGCAGAGTAAATCCTATAGCAAGTATAGCAAAAGCTATAGCAAATCCCAGGGACCTGCATTGTCAACAACCATTAATGGAGTTTTTGATGTTCACTGCCCTTCACAGCTATCTAAACACAGAGCTTCTAGAGACGTCTTACCTTAAGTGATGTTTCATGGTGAGATTTTCTTGCTTTGTGATATAGAGTGAAGGGAGAAATATTCTTTGGGTAGAAGGGTCTTTACAGGCCCTATAACTTTAGGTTGCCTTCTATGAGGAGACTGTTCATGTCCATGAGTTCAATGCATAGTGTTTATTAGCATTGACAGATTCAGACTCATATTCTTCACCTCCAATGTTCAGATATGACTTGCCTTATTGTTATTGCCCTTCCTTCCCCCCACATAAAGCAGTGCAACAAAACAGTAGCCCCATAACCTAGAATATCAATGAGCCATGCTCTCTGATTAGAAATGAAGACAGGAAGACTTGCTGTGTAAACATATTCCCCCCCCTCAGCCAACCTCCCCACATGCACAGACCTGGTATCATTGCTGGGAAGCCCAGGGCATGCGTGCGCTCAGGTAACTCATGGAGAAGGACACATACCTCTGGGGAGCATAAGCTTTCTCATGAAGCATGAAATATTCCATAATAATAGACTTTAGGACACTTAGTAGGCCTTCTTTTGAATGAACCATGTTACTGAATGAGTGAGTCCAGGTGAGTGCGACAAGTCAGAGTTCTCCAGAAATAGTTGTGGCAATTGTGTAGAAGCGTGCTGGATGTTCATGTTAAGCAGTTGAGAATCTCACTGAGCCTGTTCTCTGGGAAGTAACTGTGAGGAGCCCAGCACAGACAAGGACCTCAGTGAGGGGGGTTTAAGGAGGTGCCACAAATGCACTTGAGGTTGTTCGAGTGCCATGAAGTCAGGAGCCTCATCTGTCTTGTTCACCCCGGTGTACTTGGTACCTGTGGTAGTTATTCAATAAACCCATGTTGGATGAATTGATGGGTAGAGTATGGTACTAGAGGTATGAGCTAACTAAGTATGATATGATATGAGTTGACTAGAGGTACGAATTGGCTAAGATGTGGGCACTCTCCCTGAAGAGTTCACAGGGTACAAGATAAGGCAAATAGTTGGGCAAAAAAGAACACAGAGTGTAGTCATAGCTGTATGTAAAGGTCTTAAGGGAGCTCTAAGGAGGGAGCTCAGTCCTTGTGCTGGAGAGCGTGCAGGTGGGTCGGGGCTTCACGGAAGAGGCACACTTGACAGGGACATGGGAAAGATTGAGTAATTTTAAACAGAAAGTTCTAGGAAGACTTCATGCTTCATCCAAGGGGGTCAAGATGAGCTGGATCTTAATGAATGTGAAGAGGAAAGATAATGATAGAAGAGAACGATGTAAGCATGATTTCTATTGCCGAGGGACTCACTGTATAAGGTGGGGCTGGGGAAATCTCTGTGAAGGAGCGTTAGAAAACATGTGTCGCAGGAGGCTGCAATAGAACTATTTGTGCCTCTGTTTTGACTGAGGTATCAATGCAATAGTTATCGGTTACCAAAGGGAGCGGAAAACAAAACCCACTACCGCACTCCACAGATTTACAAAAGAAGTAACCCTGAGGACACATTTCATGTCTGTCAGTCCCCTCAGCCAGATCAAGGACTTTCCAGGGCAAGAATGTCATAAATGTTGCCCCATTTCCTATGGACTAGATGAAGGCCACAGGGGAGAGAGATGAGGTAAAGCCATCTTTGGACTTGTCCAATAGGACAGGTCTTATTTCCAGAGAAGAGGAGAAAGTCCATTGGAAAGGGCCAGAGGTGCATTGCCCAATGCCAAGCAGATGAGGAGCTGTAAGAGGCTACCAATAATAAAGATGTATTCATCAGGTCACAGGGGCCTGCAGGAGAGATGAGTATAGCAGGAGACCCATGAAAAACTACAAAAGCATTTTGTGAGAGTGTACGACCTGAGGGTACTGGCTCTAGCCATGTGCTAGGCCCAGAGAGGACAGAGCTCCTATCCCATCGCCTCTCCCTTCTCTTCTTAGGGGTGACAGTGAAGGAGTGGGGAAGGTTGTAATAGGAAGAGAAAAGCTTAAGTGTCAAGCCTCCTTTCTTGCTATGGGCTCCCAGCCTGAGGCAGACCTGAGGAGAGAGGATTCAATACTAAGTCAAATTCAGCCTCTTGATTATTACATGGGACTGGACCAAAGTGAGAACGTCTTTGTGACTTAAAGGGACTCCAATACTGTTCTACTACCCCGAAATGAGCGGAAAAGCCACAACACCTGCTAGGGTTTTTATCCAGGGGCAGAGAACATTAACCTACCGAAAAACCATTAAGAGACAATGAGAGACAAGAACAGTTCTGAGTATATCACGAGTCATACTCACTTCACGTTCCTATGCAAATAGTGCTTGGCCTACAGTGAGTGTCCAATAAATATCTTTTTACTGAGTAATATCAACAAAATCATAGTGATTACACCAGAACTCTCTACATGGAGACATAGACGTCACAAGAGGACCAAAAGTCAACCCTAGAGGTTGTGATTTGGGTTTGCTATGAACTAGTTAAGGATTATTAACTATTTGACCTCACAAATATCATAATTACAGGGTGACATCAGTGACCTCACAGCATTCTGAATGGGGTAGAGTTTCCAGGGACTCCAAGCCCACAGATGATGTCTCTTTGTGGAAGGAAACTGATGACCAATCTCCTGATCTGTCTCCAGAGAAAATAAAAGTTGTTTCAAATATGTTTACAAATGAAGATACCACTCTACCTTAGGATTGACCTGAATTTGCCTAGTTTGCAATTGATAGAACAGAGAATAAGACTTTCTCTGTGATTTTCTCAAAGTAGGATGGATCATCAATTCATTCTGCTCCTCCTTCTAGAGTGCTTTCTTTTGTCCTGCAGAGGCTAGAAGTCTAAAACCTACATTTTCTCAACTCCATGGAAGCAAGGCTTCCTGACCTGATTCAAGTTTAACTAATCACATAAATTTGGAACACTAACATGGGGCCATGCTTCAGCTGCTTCTGAGGGCCAACAAGCATGTGAAGGCATCTAGTCTTTCCAAAGACTATCATTTTTATGGGTGGTGAGAGGAAGAGGGTGGGGCATTTATATTGTAGCAGGTATGGTATGATCTGGAGCTGGCTGCAGTGAAAGATTCCTGATCTTGGCAATATCCTGGTTGCTGTGTAGTTCTGGGGGAGGTATTTTCCTGGTTAGAGAAGAGACATCTCCCTTGGGCCAGTTCTACCGTGTGCTTCCGGAGTCTTTCCTGACAACTCAATCTAGAGTCTGCTTCTTCAGTTCTCCCACTGATTCTATAAGCCCTTTGATACCCTGAAATAAATTATTTTCTATATAAACTATTAGGATTCTGTTCATTACCACCAAAGCCCCATGGATACAGAATGGCACATAAAAGAAATATGGAAAACAAAATCAAAAGATGACTAAGAAGCTAAACACAGAGATAAGTACAAGAGAGAACTTTCATCTGTTCACTCATTTATTCATTTGTTCATTTCATATTTATTGAGGGCTTCCATGTGCCAGACACTGGGAGCAGATGGCCATTCACTAGGGGAAAAGACTGATGGGATCCTGTACTCACAGAGCTCAAGGTCTAGTGCATTACTGTCATGTGCCACTTAATGATAGGGATACGTTTTGAGAAATGCATTGTCATTAGGTAATTTCATCATTGTGTGAACATCATAGAGTGTACATACACAAACCTAGATGGCACAGCCTATTATATACACCTAGGCTATATGGCATACCACCATCATATAAGTGGTCCGTCATTGTCTCAAATGTTGTTATGTGGTGCATGACTGAATTCCTCATTTCTTCCCCTTTTCTCTCTATTTGGCTGAGAATGTCAACTTTTACTTCTTTTCATTTAGTGATCAGACAGTTGAGTGGCTTCCTTAAGCAAAGGATTTGGTTCCTAGAGGAGTAAGAGCTCCAGGAGCAAAGCTTTACCCTCAACCCAGACCAGTCATAAATGCCAGTGCTTGAGTTTTTCCTGCCAGGTACACCAATAATTAACTAATAAATAAAGCCTATAATTAATTTATTATCTTAAGATCAAGGTTTACGTCACACATACCTAGAACACATTTCTAACTATCAGCAGTAAATTCTCCTCTAAATTCTTTTACTCCAGGATGATGCATGTGTTCAACAGCCACAGAGATGTGATGTTCAGATCTCCCTGTGAAAGAGAAACTGCCGAGGGGCTTGCTGTCAGCAGAGGGTTCCTCTGGCACCTGCTTCAGCTTTGGAACTGATTTGCCATTTCCCCAGGCAGCCCTAATGGTGACTGAGTTCAGCGTGGTACAAGGGTCAGTCATTTCTCCACTATGGGCATCAGATTTCTATCATTGCCTAAGCCTTTCTCTACAAACTCCTGATTTCTCTCCTCTTTCTCTTTCGGGATCTTACCTCCAATAAATCTCTTAGCTTACTAACTTGGTCTTGGCATCTGCTTCCTGGCAGATACAACTAGCCCATTATGTGAAAACACCTTTTCTTTTGAGAGGTTACCCATTTATTTCTCACTTAAGATGTTTCCGGCTTGCCTTTGTCTGTCTGTCTGTCTGTCTGTCTGTCTGTCTCTCCCTCCCTCCTTCCCTCTCTCCTTTCCTTCTCTTTCTTTTTTTCTTTCTTTTTTCTTTTCTTTTTTCTTTTTTCTTCTCTTCTCTTCTTCTTTTCTTTCTTTTTTTCTTTCTCTTTTTTATATCTGGATGAAAACTCCCATACTTGACATTCTGATTTGTCTTATCTAGGCCCACCTAAATCCAGCCATAAAGGAGGTGATGGGAGAGCCTTGGAAGTAATCTGTGCAAAACGTATAAATTAGGGAGGATGTTGGGGTACTGGCATTTGACTCTCTGACCCTGTTCCAGCTTGAGACAGTTATTGGCTGCTTTTCATGGCGCCAGCTCTTCTGCTGTGATGAGAAGACAGTCGCCAGTGGACATAGGGATGCAGCCTTACTTCTAGCATATGCTATTGTAATTGTTTGCACAGTGAAAATAAATGACCGAGCGGGAATGCCCTTCCCAACACCTGTACAGTTAAAGAGCTACTTATTTTTCAAGGCCCAGCTCATCTGTCTCTTTCTTTGTGAATATTTTTCTGCTTTCCCAGGGAGCGCCACCAAGTCCTTAGTGCTCCTATAGTGGGGTGAATGCAGTTCTCACACTGCATGGCAATCGCTTGAACACATAACTCCTCCCTAGCTAGGCTGTGAATCTTAAGGGTGGTATGGTGTCTGTCTCAGGCATTTTTATTATCCTCCTTATAGGTGTGGACCTGACATTTTGTAGGAGCCCGGTAAGTGTTGAGTCAGTGGAAAGTGCATGCCTGCCTGGAACGAGGCAGTGGACTAGACACTTCTTAGGAAGCTCTTTATTCATGTTATGGTGAAGAGCAAAGAACAAAAGGCAAGTGTTCAGTCTTGGCTCTTTAATGAGTAGGGCTTCAATTTCCTTATCCGTAAAACAGGAGTTCTAATTAGAGCATCTGTAAGGATTTTCTAGCTCTATTACTCTAGATTTCTGTGTCAGAGAGCATGTGGCTGACCTGGAGATGGAACCTCCCTCACTGTTGCATGAACATCCTCCATAACTACTTGCTCAAGTTGGTGTGGGGGAGAGGCTCTGCTAACCACAATAATGAGGTAACATCTGTGTTCAAGCTTGAAGGATCACAAAGAGAAAGAATAAATGTTGATTGGGCACCTACTGTGCTTAGTGCTTTCACAAACATTATCTAATTTTATCTCTCTTTATGACAGCTCTGTGACGTTAATATGAGCTCTAATTTTAAAGATGGGGAAATGAGACTCAGTGGTTAAAAAAAAAATTGCCATAGGTCACATAGCTAATGAACTAATAGAGGTGGGATTTCAAGCCAAATGTCCAGACTCCTAGTCTGGTCTTCTTGCTGTTGTTATTCCAGGCAGACGGAATGTGTGAGTAAAGGAACCAATTGAAGAAGTATGGAGAGTATTTAGAAATTAGGGAATGGTGCAGATAAAAGGCAGGAAGCGGAGGGTGTTTAAAGGGAGATGGTGGGAGATAAGACTGGCATAGTACATGGGGCATGCATATCAGCCATTGACAGTGGACTTGATAAACTGTGTTTGAGTACAAACAGGACATACTTAGAATTATATGTTGTGAAGGTTAATCTGCTTTTGGAGTAAAGTATAGATTGAGTGAGGAAAGAGGAGGGTCCTCTTAGAAAGTCTATGGGAATAGCCTTCCTCCATGATAAATCATTCAAGAAACAAAAGGCTCTGTGTACAAACTTCTGTGCTCTACACTGTAGGAGATACGGAGATGAAAGAGGCATGGCTCCTGCCCTCAAGGAACTTATTATCTCATAAAAGAGATAACATGAGGACTATTAAGAGCATGTGGTCTTCTAGATGTAAGTGCTAAGGAGGTACAGACACATCCCTGCCTTTGTAGAATTCTCTGTTGGACACAACCCATTCGTTTTAAAGGGGTCAGAAGTGAGTTTTTGTGCATCTCTTTGTACTGAAAATTGGGTTTCTTTTCATACTATTTGCTTGGATGTCCGAATGTTCACCTCTCAGTATAAAAACGAATTGTGTCTCACTGCCTGTTCTCCTTCTCCTTTAAGTCTCACTCTCCTTACTCAGCATGAGCTCAGGTGTCAGACTGCCTCCGCGGTTTCCCTGTGCTCAGGTCAGTGCTGAGGTGAGGCTGGCAGGGCTTCCTTCACTCTCAACTAGACTTAAGGATCCACTTCACTGGCCCCTCCTACTCCTTCCCACTGAGGTCGAGACTTCTAAAATCTCCAGGTGCCATCAGCTCACTTGATCCTCGAATCTCTTACCTCAGGAGATGTGGAGTGGCTCTGCTTTTCTTTCTATTTCTATCTTTGCTTTTGTTCTATTTGTTACTTCACAGCTGCCCTGCACATCACAGTCTGACCTCACCTTCAGTTGCCCACTGAGAGCCGATGTCTCAGTTCTTGGATGTTTAAATAACTGTTTCAGGAGGGACGCTCCCAGCTATTAAACAGAGCTCCTTTGAACTAGACATATAGGCAATAGAGAAACCAACATGCTATTATTTTATTCTCTGCTGTTTTGTTTTTTACTTCTCCTTCTGTGTGTTTAAGCCTCTCCTCTGTGCATGAGACTGTGTTGTGAGATGGAGCAGGATGCAGGGTTATTGTTCATCAGACTTTTATAGAATTATGGAATGCCCTATGCCAGGCATTTTGCAGAGAACTTTCTCTATTGGATTCTAGCTCCTCGGCCAGGAGCTGCCGCTGGATGGAAATGTGCCCATGCCATTGACCCTGAGTGGCTAAAATTCATTATTTCCTTTATTTCTCTGTCCTCCTGACAACCACCTATGTCCCACACAGCAGCTACTAGGGAGAAAATCTCATTGAAAAAGAACTCTGAAACCGAGAGGAATTCCAAAGTAAAAATAAAAACAGATATTTACAAGGCTCTACACCCTGGTTGTGTCATTGACTTTTCCTTATTGAAAAATTCTCAGGGACCTGAGGAAACCTTTGTGCTAATACTGATATGATTATGCTTATCATTGCTACCTAGGTTAATATCATTCTTATCTTTTATTGATGATCTCCTGGAAAAAGCTGAGTCCCTTTTCTCTTATCAATCTGTGAGTAAATGGGCATTAGGGCTGAGGTCTCAAACTGCTGTTCTCTTAGCTGCTGTGAGGCGAGGAAGAAACTTTCCACTATCCTTCTAGGTTCTAGGTCTAATAGTCAAATCGACATGAGACAGATTAACAAGAGATAATTACCAAATTGAATTACATATGTACATACGGAAATTTCACTTACATGAGAAGTTCAGAGACAGAAAGGAAAATGAGGTTATTTATGGCATTTTGAGCTAAGGATGAAGTAAGGCACTTGGAGCTTTGGAGGGTCACTGGACAATAAGAAGAACAGATGTTCAGAAAATTAGAACTTTTCCCTGCTCTACATATAGGTCATAAAAAAATTATTCTGGCGATAACTCTTATCATGGTCAAGGCTTGTAATTTAAATTCTTTAAGGGGGAGATGAAAGTTTCTTGTGAGCCCACAGGGTCTCAATTGCTTTCAGTTCAATAATAATTCACACACCAAAGCAGTACACTTTGGGAAGGCCTGTTCTAAACTCCTTCACTCTAAACTTTAAAAGAGGTTTTGGGGAAATAAAGGGAGGCAGGAATAAGTTAGTTATTGCTATATCCTCCTGTACTCCTGGCCTCTCTCTTTGTCATGTCATTTCTCTAGGCTATTTGTTACAACTTCTACCCAACAGAATAGAAAGAAATTACCTTATGATGACCAAAGGTCATTTATTAAGTTTTTAATTGATTAGAATTTCATGGTTGAAACTGCATTAGATTGTGAGTTTCTTGAGGGCACATAGCACAAGCCTGGCACATAGTGGGTAAGCAATGAATGCTTTATTTTGAAGGAGTCAAGGGTGTATGAAATTACACTTCTTACGACTTTCTCAGAGGCAGAAGTTCTTGATGATGATTGTATTTCAGAAAAAAAATTGAAAACGGCATTACAAGTAGCTGTTTCTGATTTTGAAACTGTAGTATCACTTACGTGATACTACAACACGTAAGTATAAATATGAAGTTTGTTTTGTTATGCTTGAATGAATCACTTTTATTGAAAAGAATATGTATATTAAAATTGGGGTTATTTCAGAAAATTAAACATGTAACATCATGCTCATGGCTTCCAAAATCCAAAGTTGAAACATGTAAAGAATTTAAAATATCTTAGAAACAGTAAATACAAACTTTGTCACTTAGTGTGGTCGCAACTCAGGAGTGGCTATGGGGTTGGGGTGGGCACTAATTAATGCATGTATGAACATTCTGGGTTCAAGTTGGGAGACAGGAAGCATATAGCAGCTTCTTTCTCTTTAATCTCAGAAGGCTTGAAAGGGATGACTTTGCCAAAATATTTGAAACACGAACAAAGATAACTCATATTAATCAGCTGGTGTCATCACTGCTACCAGAGTTTATGGTGGTAATATCCTCACCTTCTGCCAATTCTGACCAATTTGGGTTTAGGGTCAGGTCTTGGGAAGATTACAGAAGGAAATAAAGTGTATCACAGTCACATATTTCTAAGTATAAAAAGATATGTAGGAAAATTCTATTCTAATCCCTCATCTCTTAAACTCCAATAAAATGAAAAAGAGCAGACACCCAGGGCAATAGTTTACTCTGTGAGTGGAACGCCAGGGGCTCCAAGGATGTCTGACTGCATTTCCCTGATGATAGGAGGACAGAGGGGACTGGGACATTCCCCACAGCCCGTCAGCACTCAGAGCTCGACCTTAGTGCACATGGCCATTTTCTCTCACCTTCATTGTTGAATTAGCTTCCTAACTGGTCTCCCTGCTTCCACTCTTCTTCTTTTGCCATCTCTCTCTCACACAGCAGCCACAGTCTTGTTATAAAAATGCAAATCAAGTTGTGTCACTTCTTGCATTAAACTGTCCAGTTGTCTTCCAATACAGTTACAATATACTGTTATTGTATTCCTAGTCTGGTTAACAGAGCCCTACGAAGCCCGGTTCCTAACTACCTCTCGAGCCTCATCTCAGGCTACCTTCCCCTTACGGAATTTGTTCCAGGAACAATGGCTTTTCTTTTGTCCCTTGAGCACGTATAGCATGCCCCTGCCTCTGGGCCTTTGTACTTGCATCCTTGGCCACTCTGTCCTCAGTTCTTTGAATGGCTGTCTCCTTCTCTCCTTTGGGCCTCAGTCCAATGACATCCCCTCCATGAGAACTTCTTTGACCTCCTAACCTAAATTAACTCAGGAAGTCACTTACAATTATATTGCCCTATTTTATTTTCCTCGTAGTCTTTATCACTTTCTAAAATTATTGTGTTTATTTAATGGTTTACTAGTTTATTGACGGTTTTCTACCTCTTGAATGTAAGTGTCAGAGAGTATGCTCGTGACTGTATTGCACGCTGCTATATACCCAGACATAAGTTCTTGGCACATAGTAGGTCCAGAATAAATAGTTTTGGTTGGTGTTGATAAATGGTGACATTTAACCCATTCTCCCATCCCTCTGGCACTGACATACTCCAGGAATGAGACATACCTTTCCTTTGTAGAGTGGGTTGAAGGGTCTGTTTACTTCAGAGAAAGAGTCAGTAGAAGACACACATTAGAATACTTTTTAAGCACTTAGAGTTTAGAGAGTTCCCATGCACAGCATCAAATATCACCCAGGAGTCGCAGTATGGTAGGCAGTCTCCAAAGATGGCCAATACCAATCCCTTCCCTCCTTGTATATGCATGCCACTTCACCCATCAAGAGGTAGAGAACATTTCTCCTCTCCTCGAATCTAACTGGCCTTGTGATTTATTTTGACTGATAAATAGAAGGTAGCAGAAGTGATGTTCTGGGCCTTCGAAGCCCAGGCTTTAAGAGAATTGGCAGCAACCGTTTCATCTGGAAGTCAGCTGCTATACGAGAAGTCCAAAACCCTGAGAATGCCATGCTTTGAGGAAGCCCAAGTAGAGAAGCCCCAGGGAGGAGCACCGAGACACCAGAAATCTGAGTGAAATCTTGGACATTGCAGTCCAGCCCATCAATGCAGCCTAGCGATTGACTCCAGCCTATGCCACTGAAAACAGAAGAATCTACTAATGGAGCCACATCAATGTACAGAATCATGAGAAATGAATTATTACTGTTTCAAGACAGTAAATTTTGGGGTGGTTTGTTATGCAGCATGCAGTTATTGTTGGCTGGTGTCGCTATGGAATTTTATGTAATAAAATTCTGAGGCTTGAAGAAATTTTGAGCTTCCCAAGCTGTAATCTGCAAATAAATTGTCAGGGGTATTCTGTTAAAAGATAGATTCTAATCTCTAGGTCTGGATGGAATTGAGATTCTGTGTTTCTCACCAGCGCCTGAGTGATGCTTATACTGATGACAAAGTGCATGGACTACACTTTGATTTTGAGTAGCAAAGCCAGTCCCCAGCCTCCAGGAAGGAGTCCATACTTAAGTCCATACTTAAATTATCTTAGCAAACCTCAGACTTTCCCCATGCATATTTGAGAAAAGACTGATTTGAAGAAGGTTTCTGGTCCAATAAGTTTGGGAAACAACGCCTACTATATTCCACTTCTAGAGAGTCACAATGTACATTGGCTAATTAAAAGCTCTTTAGAACTCCTCCAGTAAAGAAACTTGTTTGACTCCATTTGCCTATAATTCATCTAAATGTCCTCAGAGTATTTGATTGTATTTATTAATGTCCTAAAGAATTAGTTCTTTGCGACATACCTGGAGAAGCGCAAAACTGCCATTTTTATTTTATTTTAAATTAAATTAGCTGGTTTCTCATTGTCTCTCAATAATGAATGTTTATCTTACAGTTTCTCAGTCCAGAAGTTTCCGCCTCCCCAGATTTAATCATTTCCTTGCCCTTTTCTACAATATAAAAAAATCTCTATTCATTTATCGTAGAGTGGGGGAACAACTGTGTTTCCTCATTATTTAGCCCTTTCTGTACTTGAAAGTCTCCCTTTTTTGACAAGGTCCTAGATCTTCCACTACCATTTCCCAGCACTTTTTTTTTTTTGCTAAGCTCTACCACTTAACTGGCTGAGTGACCCTGGAGTAGTTTCCTGGTATTTTTAAATATCAATATCCCCATTTGTAAAATGGAGGTATTCCTAGTATAGGGGTGAGCATTAAGTGAAATATGAAAAGATGCTCAACATCGCTAATCCTCAGGGAAATGCAAATTAAAACCACAATGTGGTATCACCTCACACTTGTCAGAATGGCTATCATCAATAAATCAACAGATAGCAAGTGCTAGTGAGGATGTAGAGAAAAGGGAACCCTTGTGCACTGTTGGTGGGACGGTAAATTGGTGCAGCCGCTATGGAAAACAGTATGCAGTTTCTTCAAAAAATTAAAAATAGAGCTGCCATATGACCCATCAATTCCACTGCTGGGTATTTATCCAAAGAAAACAAAACCACTAATTAAAAATGATACATGTACCCCTATGTTTATTGCAGCATTACTTACAATAGCCAAGATGTGGAAGCAACCTAGATGTCCATTGATAGATGAATGGAAAAAGAAGATGTGGTGTATTTATATATACAATGGAATATTGGTCAGCCATAAGAAAATGAAATCTTGCCACTTGTGACAACATGGATAGACCTAGAGGGTATTATGCCAAGTGAAATAGGTCATACAGGGAAAGACAAATACTAAATGAGCTCACATGTGGAATCTAGAAAGACAAAATAAATGAATAAACAAAACAAAACAAACAGACCCATAGATACAGAGAACAAGCTGATGGTTGCCAAAGGGGAGAGTGTGAAGGGATGGGGATTTAAAAAAATTATTTTCTGACATAAAATCATACACACACAATTAAACAAAACAAGAAAAGGAAAAAAGGAATTGATCTATGTGAAGTGCCGAACATAAGGCCCGTGAGTCCTAATCACTCAATAAATGTCAGTTCTTGTCATCACTGTTATGGGTCTAAGCCCCATGTCATAACTCCAACTCACCCAGGTTATGGTTGTTCTTTCATGTCCCACTGAAGCTGGGGAGGAGAAAAAAAATTGGGGGGATATGTGGCTGACAGAAATTCATCTAATTCCACAGTCTGATTTGAGCTGCTATTCTTAGCTGCCTTCACGCCAAATCTTCTCCCCGGAACTGCTAAACAGCTTCAGAAAGTTCAGGCTAAAGTTAGATTCTGAGTCTGTGTCTCTGGAAGTCCACCCACTCCTCATCTCTGGAAGCTGTTCTTTGGGGCTGACACTGGTATTTCAAGGGTTATCTGCTATTTTTACATTTTTATGGTCTCTTTGCTGAAACAAATCAGAGATTGTCTCCCAGAAGCCAGACTCGATACTGGTAGGTTTTGCTCTGAAACATGGCTCTGCACAACATTGCCTCTACTGTTTTCCCCTCTATTCCAGAGACTACCTGTAAATAGGGTTATATTTCTTGCTTTTCTTGTTCCTCATTTGCTTAGGAAAGAGCGGGCAGCTTCTCATCCATATTAAAAAGCTATGGCACTTTTCTTTTCCCTGGCTCCTCTCCCCTGCCATTTGCAGACCCCGCTAATAGCATCACACTTTAAGTGTCTGCTCCTATAAAGGATGCATAGAGTAACTCAAGCTGCCCCTAATCCCTTCTTCCTTGGCCTTAAAAGGAAGTAGCTCTGGTCATGAGAGACTTCCGTTTCCATGAAATGGGAAAAAAAAAATCTGCTGGATGTTGTTTGCCTTCAAGTCTGAAACGGTTTCTTAAATGTATGTAGCTATGATGTAGTTATTATTGTATTTCTTTGTGGGCACCAATTGCTGTTCTTCACGCAGGCTAGAACCAAAAACCAGTGCAGAGGACAGCAAGACTTTGGTGTGTGTTCTGTACATGAATGCAGCAATTCAGCTTCTCTCTGTAAGTGACATCAAGGCTAGTATTTCCATCTCACTTAGAGATGGAGGAGAACCCATAACAATGACAGCTAAGATTTAATGTTACTAATGAGCCAGACACTGTACTAACCAAACACTTTACCTATAACTTCATCTAAATGTCCATTTGTAGTCTTTTTTTACTAGAACAGACCTGAGGGATCGAAGGCTGAAAGTAGGTGACATAACTTGTCCCAGGTCGCAGAGCCGGTCAGTGAAAGAGCAGAGATTCAAACCAGAACTTGGGAGCTTAGAGCCTCACTCCTATCTTCTACATATGGAATCTTCACTTGGAAAGTCACCTGGGACTGTTTTGGGGCAGGGTAGGAGGGCACTGTGGAGGAATACTCCTGTAAGTCTGCAGGGCTCTCTTGAGGCCGCCTGTCCCATTTCCCTGCCTCCAGAGAGCATATAACTCAGCTGGTCCACTAAGATGTTGTCACTCCTATTTGTAAATAGTTGAGAGTTAAGTCATTCCACAGCCAAGTCTGACAAATCTGTTGGGGTTTCATGACCTTTGTACAAGAAGTTTTAGCCTGAGGTTTCTATTTGTGTCTGAAAAAAATCTAAGTGCTGAAACTCGAACCAGTGTTATTTTCTCTTTAGCTTCCCACGGATAGGAAATGAATCCAGGGAAGTTGCTACTTGAAACTGGAGTGCACATATGGTGCTAGTCTTAGGACGACTATAGATCCAAAGAGTTATTACTAGTCTCATTACAATATGTATTTTGCCTATTATATGAATTTTAAAGTAAAAAGTGGCAATGACTGATTTTTAAGGAGTTTCAGCCCTGGAGTTTGTTTGTTTGTTTGTTTGTTGTTTTGTTTTGTTTTGTTTTTAATGGCTTTGCTCCTCAAAGTATGTCTCAAGAACCAGCAGCATTAGCATCACCTGGGAGCTTGTTATAAATGCAGACTCTCAGGCCGCACTCCAGAACTATGGAATCAGAATCTGTATTTTAACAGCATCCTAAGCTTATCTGTGTGCACAAAAAGTTTGAGAGACACTATAGTTTGGGACTTAAAGCTTGAGGGTGGGGTACAGATGGCCTAGGTGTTAAAGCAATTGCTCACCATGCTGGTTGAACTTCAGAGTGTATTAAAGATTGGGCCCCACTGCTCCAGATTCTGCATTAATTTATCTGGTATGTGGTCCAGGCATAGGTACATATGGAAAGTTTCCTGGGTGATTGTAATGTGCAGTCAGGGCTCAGCACCACTGCCTAAGAGGAAACAGAGTTCTGGCTCTGGAGCATTGTGTCTGTCATCATGAAGACGTGGATCTGTGTGAAGACCAGAGCTCTCTCTGCTGGACTCTCTAAGGCAGCACGAATGTAGACACATTCAAGAAAGGTCAATAGAATAAATACTGAAACATACAATCAAGCTCTATCATGTGTAGATAAATTTTTGAGAAGACAATGAAAAGAGAACCATGGGGATTATGTTCAGACAGAGCCGGGGTTGGAAAAATGAATCATTATTCTTCTAACTCTGTGGAGCAAGTGTTCATGGAGAAGAGCTAATGTTCTTTATTCAAGAATTTAGCATTTGTCATTCAGAACTTATACCTGTTTTAGGGTTGTCAGACTTAGCAAATAAAAAATACAGGTCACCCAGTTAAATTTAAATCTCAGATGAACAAAGAATAATTGTTTAGTATAATTTTCTAGTATGAAATACTTGGGACCTACTTACATTAAAACATTGTTCACTGTTTATCTGAAACTCAAACTTAACTGGATGTCCTGTATTTTATCTCTCAACCATAGTCTGTTTAATTGAACAGTGAATCTCAATCAATGCTTCAGGGCATCGTGGTTTATCAAAAAAGATGTGCTTGATGAATTGTGAGGGCGAGCAGCTGTGTGTGCATGTGCGTGTGTGTGTGAGAGAGAGAGAGAAAAAAAAAGAGAGAGACAGACAGACAGACACATACAGACAGATAGAGACAGACAGACATGGTTATTGAAGGGGTTAGGATGCTGGTCTCCAGGGGTGATGCGAGAGAGGTAAACATTTCAATAATAATAATGAGAATGAGAATATTTTCCCATTACATCAGGGAAAATTCATCCATCAATTACAGACTGAGAAAAAACTAAAGAAGGTTCATAAAGGGAAATTTTTTTTCCCATGAGAAATAGATTATTTTTTGTGTAAAATTATAGAAGGGATGCATGCTTGTAAAATTTTCAAACTTACAGAGAGGTGTAAAATGGAAAGCAAAAGTATTATAATCCCTCATTATCACCCCTAGAAGTTACCACTCTTAACTTTTACTTGTATATCCTTCCAGAAATTTCTTGGGCATGGATTAACATATATATAAATCTGAATTTCTTAAATTTCAAAATGAAAATACCTTTTACACCCTTCTGCAAGTTGCCTTTATTTTCACTAAATAGTATACCTTACATAAATTTTCATATATGCACATATAGATATACCTGCCTCGTTCTTTTTAAACTGTAATATAATTTACTAAATTACATGAATATTTTCAATTATTATTTACTTAAGAGACACTTAAATACTTTCTATGTGCAGAGCTTTGCATTAGTGGTTGCTTTTCATTTTAATATTTAGCTCATAATCAATACTTGGTATCTGTTCGAATATCATTTCAGAGGGGCCCTCCTTGTTCCCCATAGCAAAAGTAGCTTTGCACCTCTTCACACCCTCACTCATCCTAACGAATTTCCCTATGTTGTTTTTCCAATGGTGTTTTTTGCTATCTGAAATGATCTTATATGTTGGTTTGTTTATTTATACTGACTTTATGTCAACCTGAAGGCAGGGACATTGTCTAGTTTATGGCTGTTTCTCCAGCCCTGCATTCATACCAAAACACATAGTGGGTATGCAAAACATATTTGTTAAAGGGTTAATGATCAAATGATGGAATCGAACATACTGTGGTATATATAAAAGTAAACAAAGGACTATCAGATAGTACATGATTTATTGAATGGGGACAGCAAATGGAAACAACTTTAATTCAAAGCATACTGTTCCAAGAGAGGGATACAATAAATTTCATGGGAGCCCCTGAAGGGGCATATCATTTACAGTAGACAGAAAGGAAAGGTGTCATTGGGAAGGTGACTTTGAAGTGACAATTTAAAAATGAGAATGGCTGGCAGGAAGGAACTGTGGGGATGGTTGTGCGAGACAGAGAATGTCTAGACAAAGTTTGGAGGCAGGTAACTGCCTGGCATGTTAGCAGAGTGGCACCTTGGCCACCATGGCAGTAGCTCAGGATATGTATGTGAAGGCATAGTGGTGGGATTTGGAGACTATATTGAGGAATTTAGGATTTTTACTCTCAGCATTGAGGAATTATGGAAGAATTCTGAGATGTGGGTGATGAGTTAATTATATATTCCAAGAAGATAATATTGTCAGCAGTGGAAAATGTTTATTGGAGAAAGAAAAGACTGAGGTCAGGAGGAGGCTTTAAAAGAGAGAGGAGACAGTGAACCCAGAAAGATGTGGAGTGGCCTTTTCAGATGGGGAGAATGAACTGTGTTTGATGTCTTTCCTCAAGATCAGAAGTTGGCAAACTATGGCCCAAGGGCCAAATTTGGCTCACCACCTATTTTTGTAAGTACAGTTTTATTTGGAGATGGCCATATCCATTCTTTTACGTATTGTCTAGGCCGCTTTGGTGCTACACTGGCAGAGCTGAGTAACTGTGACAGAGACCTTATGGCATGAAAAGCCTAAAATATTTACTACCTTACTCTTTACAGAACAAGTTTGCTGATCCTTGGTCAAGACTGACAATATCTATACAGGCACGCCTTGCAGATATTGTAAGTTTGGTTCCAAACAACTGCAATGAAACAAATATCATGATAAAGCGTCACATGACTTTTTCAGTTTCCCAATAAACATGAGTTACATTTACACCATACTGTAGTCTATTAAGTGTGCAATAGCATTATGTCTAAGTAAAACAATGTACGTAACTTAATTTCAAAATACTTTAATGCTGAAAAATACTAACTATCATCCGAGCCTTCAGTGAGTCTAATTTCTCTTGGTCTTGCTTCAGTGTTGATGGTTGCTGACTGATCAGGGTGGCGGTTGCTGAAGGTTGGGGTGGCTGTAACAATTTCCTAAAATAAGACAACAATGAAATTTGCCACATTGATTGTCTTTGTTTCATGAATGATTTTTCTGCAGCTCGTAATGCTCTGATAGTATTTTACCCATAGTAGAACCTCTTTCAAAATTGGAGTCAATCCAAGCTGCTGCTCTATCAACTAAGTTTATGTAATATTCTAAATCCTCTGTTGTCATTTAAACAATATTCACAGTGTCTTCACCGGGAGATGGTAGATTCCATCTCAAGAAACCACCTTTTTTGTTCATCCATAAGAAGCAACTCCTCATTCATTAAAGTTTTATTGTGAGATTATAGCTATTCACTCACATCTTCAAGCTCCATTTATAATTCTAGTCCGCTTGCTATTTCTACCACATCTGCAGTTATTTCTTCCACTGAAGTCTTGAACCCCTCAATGTCATTCATGAGAGTTGGAGTCAACTTTTTCCAAACTCCTGTTAATATTGTTATTTTGACCTCTTCCCATGAATCACAAATATTCTTAGAGGCATCTGAATCCTTTCCAGAAGATTTTCAATTTACTTTGCTCAGATCCATCAGAGAAATTGCTTTCTATGGGAGCTATAGCCTTACAAAATGTATCTCTTAAATAAAAAGACATGAAAGTCAAAATTACTCCTTGATTCACAGGCTGCAGAAGGGATGTTGTGTTAGTAGGTATGGAAACAACATTAATATGGTTGTACATCTTCATCAGAGCTCTTGGGTGACCAGATGCATTGTCAATGAGAAGTAATATTTTGAAAGAAAGTTTTTTTTTTCTGAACAATAGGTATCAGTGGGCTTAAAATACCCAGAAAACCATGTTGTGAACAGACACACTGTCATCCAGTCTTTGTTGTTCCATTTATAGAGCACAGGCAGAATAGATTTAACATAATTCTTAAGGGACTTAGGATTTTTGGAATGGTAAATGAACATTGGCTTCAACTTAAAGTCACCAGCTGCATTAGCCTCCTAACAAGAGAGTCAGCCTAAAGTTTCGAAGCCAGTCATTAACTTCTCTCTGGCTATGAAAGTCCTAAATGACATCTTCAAATATAAGCCTCTTTCATCTTCACTGAAAATCTGTTGTTTAGTGTGACCACTTTCATGACTTATCTTAGCTAGATCTTCTGGATAACTTGCTGAAGCTTCTATATCAGCACTTGCTGCTTCATTTATACTTTTATGTTTGGGAGATGGCTTCTTATCTTAAACCTCATGAACCAACCTCTGCTAGCTTCAGACTTTATTGTGTAGCTTCCTCACCTCTCTCAGCCTTCATACAATTGAATAAAGTTAAGGCCTTGCTCTGGATTAGGCTTTAGCTTAAGGGAATGTTGTGGTAGGTTTGATCTTCCAAACAGATCACTAAAATTTTATCCATATCAGCAATGAGGCTGTTTTGCTTATTATTTGTGTGTTCACTGGAGTAGCACCTTTCATTTCCTTCAAGAACTTTTTCTTTGCATTCACAAGTTGGCTAAATGTTTGGCACAAGAGGCCTAGCTTTTGGCTTATCTCAGTTTTTGATGTGCTTTTGTCACTAAGCTTAATCATTTCTAGCTTTTGATTTAAGGTGAGAGACATGAAACTCTTCCTTTTACTTGTACATTTAGAAGACATTGTAGGGTTATAAACTAGTCTAATTGCAATATTATTGTGTCACACAACATTTATTTATCAAGTTTGCTGTCTTATACAGTTGTGATTGTGGTGTCCCCATTTACAATTACAATAGTAACATCCAAGACCATTGATCAGAGATGACCATAACAAATATAATAGTAATGAAATAGTCTTAAATATTGTGAACATTTCCAAAATGTGACACAGAGATACAAAGTGAACGAATGCTTTTGGAAAAATGGCACCAATAGACTTGCTCAATGTAGGGTTGCCACACACCTTCAATTGTAAAATGCAATATATGCAAAGCACAACAGAGCAAAACACAGTAAAATGAGGAATGCCTTTATATCCTAGATATAGGTCTTAGATGATTAGATCACGGCCATCGAAGTCTGTCCCTGTCCTCTGAGAACCACAAGCCACAGTTTTCCTATCAACCAGCTGTAGCTCTTTGCCTTGAGCTTTTATCCTAAATTTCAGTGAAGTTAGTAGCCACAAGATCCGGAAGCCATGAGACACAGCCCTGAAAAGCTGATTGTGAAGGAGACCGTCATCTCTGGCCAATGGCCAAACAGCTCAGCTTCCTCAGGAACTATCCTTTGATTTTGCAGAGCCCACCATATTGCTCCTTTCAGTATACTGTTTCTCTGAGTTCAGAGCTGCTTGCAACCAAGTCTCCTGTCCTGAACTAGACTCTCTCTAAGGACAATTCAAAGTCTTCTAATCTTTTTTAGTAAAAAAGAGAGCAGCAGTGACATGACAGCCTTTCGGAATGCTGAGGGCCTTTAAATGCACATGCACATGGAGACCTACCTCAAACAGCGTTAGAGTGGGAAACCTCATGTTTGTGGCAGATGGCCTTTTACCAGCATCCTTGTTGCTAGGATACATGTCATCTGATGGATGTGTCAAATGAACTTAAAATGAATCTGGAGACTTTGCTAGAAATAAATGATAGAGATTTATTCAGGGTCTTAGAGTTTATAAACTGGAAACACAGCTAGGCAAAAATCCAAAAGTGTTCCAAAGAAGAGAGAAAAGTTAAAGTTCCTACAGTAAAAAGTATATCCTTGAGAATTATCAGTCTTCCATTCTTAGCCCTAGGATTTGTTCAAGATGGTTATCAGTAGGTCTGGTCATGTCTCATGGTCTGGATAGATAATAAATGTCAGGCGGATGTACATGTGAGTCCTTCAGTGGGTAACTAGAGGGTTATCTGGAGGTCCAGATTCATATCCAGGCATTGACGCAGGACTGGAAATTTCAAAAAAAATAAGTTCCCAGGCTAATTAGAACAAGTATGGGGTCTTTCCTCATTTCTCAACCCTCATAATATTAACAATTTTAGCAGCTTGGTTAAAGTGGCCCCATTTTATATATTGCCTATCTTCACTCTTTCCTCAGATGGTTCCAAGATCTCGGTTGAAATTCCTTTGTTTCCTCAGTCTTAAAGAAATGTCTTCAGGTTTTATGTTTTGAGTCTGTGGTTGTATCAAACAAAATGAGCTGACGTTTTCAACAAGCTGAAAATTCACCAAAACATCATTCCTCCATTAGTAATAGTGACGCAGACTTTCCATTTTGGCGAGTGGACCTACAGTTCCTTACTTCAAGGTATTGAGTAAATGGGAGTTTCCTTGCTGACTTATCTCAGCTTGTTTTTTCCTTTGATCTACCCACTTGAAAATCATTTCTTGCCTATAAATAGCTCCTACTTATTTCTAGAGTCAAGAGTTTGTTTGTAGGTTGTTTACTGGGATGTCATCAGCCAAACTTCAGTGTCAAGCTGCTTGGGGAAAAACTAATTTCTTTTTGAAAATTACAATTCTGAAAGCTGCATATATTTTATCTTTATCAGCAATAGGAACCAAAGTATAAATATCTTTATGCTGAGTGATACGCCAGCAAGCTAAATAAAAATAATACTACTCTTGCAAGTAAAAATAGATAACACTGGTGTGAACTGACCCCCACTGTGGCACAAACAAAATTAACTTACAGGATCTCTGAGCCATCATCCTTCAACAAGAGGCCTGGGTGACTGCCAGTCCAAAGAAGCAAGCCATATGTACTAAGACTCTTTGAATAAAAAGAAGCAGTAGTTTCAAACAAGTTCCAAATTGAAACTGACAGGGCAGATGCTTCAACTTACAGGCAATAATTTTCAAGTGAATTATTTCATATATAGGCAACTCTAGGCAGCATGCATCAGGGCATATAGCCTAGGACAGTGATTCTCAACTGGAATGATTTTGCACTCCCTAACCCTACCAGGGAACATTTGGTAACGTTCGGAGACATTTTTGGTTGTCATGACTTGAAATGGGGATGCTGCTAGCATTTAAAGAGGCCAGGGATGCTGCTACACATTCTACATTTGCATAGGACAGCCCTCCACAACAAAGAATTATCCAGCCCCAAATGTCCATAGTGCCAAGGTTGAAAAATCTTGACCTAGAAAGTTAGTTCTTTACTGATGGTTGATGATCTTCCTGTGCAGCCCCTGGGTAGCCAGATAATATTACTGTGTTCTGTAGTAATGTGTCTGTTATTGCGAGGACTTGTTATTGGTCAGTAATAAAAAGTGAGACCTGTGAAACCCATGCTCGGTGGGTCTCACTTGGAGGAAAAATGGGACTTCAGGAGTACTTAGAGTTATGGAAGAGAAAGCCTGCAGTGAGCTGGAATGGGACTGGGCTTTGCATGCCCAAGTTTGTAGAATGAAAAGTTTGATTTGGGACAAAGTGAAGAGTTTGATAGAAAGTAAGTGATCCTGTAAATGGGGGAAGAAGAGTACCTGGAGACTTGGTGGCAGGTGGAGAGGTTTTTACTAGTGCATAGATGGCTTCCTGTGCTCTGCTTTCTTGCTTACAGTGTGATGCTCCATGAAGTAGCCCTTCCTCCATGGAGGGGAGAAGGAGCTCCACCACCTTTGATACTCCTGATGACCTCTTCTTTTGAGTCTCCCTTCTATATGGACCTATAGGAAGGTGGTAACATGCCATTTCCTGGGAAATTCTTAGGCAGGTCTCAATAAAGGAAGAGTATTTGGGAAACGAGGGTCTAGATAGTGACAGAACCCTTTTTCCAAATTACACAAACTTGCTAATACCATTTCAGTTAAATCAGGAACTAGATGGGATTGCCTGTCATCAATGTTGTTACTTAATATGGCCTTTGAGATTCCAGTGAATGCAGTGATGAAATAATTTGAATAAATTTTGGAAAAGATATAATCTTTTGATCCATCTGCAATCATGTATTTGGAAATCAGAGTGTCTAGTAAAAAATGCTAGAATTAATGAAAGAATTAAGTAGGTGGCTGTCTATAAAACAAATGCATAGAGATCATTGGCTTTCCAACACAAAACCACATGCACCTAAAACGATCATAGAGAAAACATCCCATTCTTAGTAGCAATAACAATTCTAAAAGATTTATAGACATAATTTGTTCTTGGATAGAAAAGCTTAGAATTATAAATAAATTTTCTAAAAACTAATATAAAAACTTAATAAAATTTTAATGAAAATCTCAAAAACTTTTCCCCTTGGAACTGGATAAAATAATCTTAAACATCACATAGAAAAACAAATGCCCAAGAATAACTAGAAAAATGTGAATAAAAAAGGAAGGAGCAATTGAAGGGGATTGTTTTATGAACTATATAGATGTCTAACCAATGTACTATATACTCAAAACTAACTTAAATAAATAAATTTTAAAAAATTAAAATCAAACAGAAAAAAAGGAAGGGCTTTTTTTGAGTTGGATTTGCTTTACCAGATACTAGAACAATTTGCAATCATATAAATATGATTTATCAAAGAAATAGAGAAATATACCAGCCTAACAGAATTAAAAAACCAGAGAACAATTGAAGCATATAAGAAGATTTTATATATTTCAAAAGTGATTCAATGAGGAAATGATGGATTTTTAAGTAAGTGGTGCTGGCACAATTGTTTCTTTATCTGGATAAAGATAAAATTAGACTCTATCTTACACTATGTTCAAAAATCAAATTTCAGATAGAGTAAAGATATAAATGAAAAAAAATAATACAATAAAATCTAGAGAACTTCATGAATAATCTAGGATAGAGGATACTTAACAAAGACAGGAAAGCCAGAGGTTATATAAGAATACACAAACATATACATATATATTCGAAAATAACAGTGAAGTCAAAAGAGACCATAAATAACATGTTGAAACAATAAATATGGAAAAATATAGCTCCAATGTAGAAGACAATGCAAGATTTTGTTATAATATTTGAAGAGCTCTCATAAGTTAATAAAACAACCGTCCAATGACAATAAGGCAAAGGATATTGGAAAAACAATTCACTAGGGAAAAATGAAAATGGTAACAAATACCTGAAGAAGGGCTCACTCTTACTAGTGGTCGGGTAACAATAAGCTATTTCTTTAGTCCCATCAGACTGAAAACAATTTCTAAGAACCAAAATACATATTCCCTCTGAGCCAGCAATCCCTTTCCTGGGCATATATCCCACAGAAGTAAAATACCAAAATGTGGATTGATTTCTTCCTGTAGATCTTATTGTAATTTGTTTGTAGTGCTAAAAAAAAATCTGGAAACAAGTAAGTGTCATTAAGAGGAAAATAGATAAAAAAATTATAGGCCTATCTCATCACCACATATTGTGCAACTTTCAAAAGAAGAATTTAGAACTATGTTATACCATTTGACTTGTGGAATTTCTACGACATATTGGCATATTGTTGATTGAGAAATGCATGATGTTGAAAAGCTTGAATAATGTGATTTCCATTATTGTAAATAAGTAATGACCCGTTTTTAGTATATGTACGAGTGTGCATGTGAACATGGAGAAAAAGATACAGAAGAATACCTTCTAGGTTTTTAGCACTCTGGAGGTAGGAGTATGGAGGAGGAGCCTAGCAAAAAAAAAAAAAAAAAAAAAAAAAGAATGAAGAGACTGCAATGCCTCCCTCCCACATCTATGACATGATTCAATTCATAATTAAAATAATTAACACTATATTTATGTGTATATTTATCCATGTATTATTGTATATTTATATATTTTTATATTTGTATATACATATGTGCCCAAGTTAGCTGGCTGGAAGAAAAAGAAATTAACATAAATAATGGCTTTCAAAAAAATGCTAATGCTACCTTGAATTTATACACCAGTTTTCTCTCAAAGAATTCTCAATATTTTCATGCATACCATTCATTTCCTCCTCACAACTTGCTAGGAGATGTGACCTTAAGATGTCAAAGCCCACAGGGATGGACATCTGCAGTGAGATGCCTGGATCAGGCCCTCAGTGTGTGAGTGTATTCATGGAGCTGGACTCTGCTGCTGGGTTCTTTCTGCCTGCAGAGCTCCGTGTTTCTCCATTCTACTGTAATGTGCCTACTTCTTTAGACACAACTAACCCTCTGAGATGAAAGGGAGAGAATCAAGGCTTCATCTGGCTGCGAGTTTGTTCTGGAACCCTAATCGAGTCACAAGTGAAAAGAGAATAGTCGGTCAAGGAATATCCTAATTAGCAACTTTCAGGAACTGACACAGCAAGATCATTAAGTGAGAGAACTAGTTTTAGTAAGTAGTGGATACACTGTTCAGCACAGTGAAAGCAATGCGGTTCTACCCTGCACAGGCTGAATGGAGTGGAATGAAAAGCATGTCTTTGGAATGCACGACTGAAGGATGAAATCCTGGTTTTACTACTTCCTTGAAAAATTATTTAACTTTTATGAGCTTTTAAACCAAACTCTCTCAAAATAGTTCTTATTTACTAGATTATTGAAGAATTTGATGAGATGATGACTATGAAAGCATCTAACGTTTGCTGACACATCAAAGGAACTTAACCAGCAGATGGTAGAAAACCAGTGTTTTGAAAGCCTGTCAGGATAGGGCCCTGTGTTCTCTCCATTTCTCCTGTCCTTCTCATACAATCTTCCAAAATTTATTGACTTGCTATTATATCAAATATTTGACCTTGGAACTCTCATAGTCAGTGAAGGACACTGAGAAGAAGACACATACTTTACAGTGGATTAAGGGCTTTTAATTGAGGTGCATACAAAGTACTATGGGGAACCTATGGGAGTAATGCCCTAGCTTAACAGAAAGAGTAATATTGGAGAGTTTGTCTCGTTGACTGTGGGATAGAGAGTCAGATAATGGGTATGTGCCAGTGTGAAGAACGCTAATGGACAGGAAGACAGATATGTAAAATAAAAGCCAAAAGATGGCTACTATTTTTGATGTAAAAATTAATATGTTTTGACAAAGAATTCTGTGCAACTGCTATTGCTGGATTAGCTGTAATAGTTTAGATCCAACAATACTGTACTGTGGTGACAGTTTGGCAGTTTCTGGGGATAACTAAATAAGGTATTTTAAATCAAAATGTGATATCCAGCTTTCAAGATGGCCCACAGTGATCTCTGCCTCCTGGTTTTCAAACCCACAATGTAGAAGGGTTGGTCTGTATGACCAACAGAATATGGGAGCTATGATGCTATGTCATCTCTGAGAAAAAGTTATAAAATTCAGATGTTCTGTCTTGGGATTTCTCTTTTTTTTTGATCACCCACTCTGGGGGAATCTGGCTGCCAAGTTGTGGGGACACTCAGGTAGCCTTTGGAGAAGCCCACATGGAGAAGAACATATTTTCCAACAACCATGGGCGTAATCTTAGAAGCATATCCTTCAACCATCAAGCCTCAGACAACTGCAGTTCTGACTGATAGCTTAATTGAAACTTCATGAGAGACACTGAACTAGTACCACCTAGCTAAGCTGCTCTTGGATTCCTGGCCCATAGAAGCTGTGAGATAATATTCTTGCAGTGTTAAGAATAATTTATTATGCAGCAATAAATATTTGTTCCTAATTATTTACCTTTCTTTTTATCAATGCCTTTCGCTATATGTTATTGTGGTTTCTCTTACTAGACATAGAACATATTTCCCTCTCCAACTGATGTTGAACTTGGCCATGTAACTTGCTTTAGACAATGAAATGTGGGCAAATATGACAGTATGTACATTCTTAGCTATCTAGGCCTTAAGATGTATTGTGTGTTTCTGCTTACCTTTCTTGGCACTTCTATTCTCCTCCATGAAGAAGAACTAGTAGCTACTGCCCTGGTAGCTGATGCTCTTTGAGCCTGGGCCCCATAAGGGGCAGACATTAACAGAGCCTCTCCAGCCAAATTTGTAGACCTGGGAGCCTGAGAGTAAATGTTGTTTCAAGACACTGAATTTAATGTGTTACACAGAATGAAGATGACGATAAATGATTAATTTAGGTATGTTAGGATAAAAGGAGACATGAAGATTGGAAATGATTGATGAGATTGGATATCCAGGTCATGACTGTGTTTGGAAGGGCCTTGAGTACCAATTTATAGAGTTCAAAGTTTATTCTGTAGGGCAGTCATGACATTTCATTTTGGAAAGACTACTTTGGTGACAATGCAGAGAATGAATGAAGGAGGGAAAGATTAGAGGCCAAAGTTCAGGTAGGAAACTTTGTAAGAGTCCATATGGGATGTGCCAAGGGCCTGGATTAGGACCTGGGCAGCGACAATGAAAGGAGAGGATAGATTCGAGCTTGAGATTATCTCCTGAAATAACTTGTCTGTTTACCAAGGGAATATGTGGGGAGAGAAAGTCTCCTGGTGAAGATTTATGTCCGGCATTAAGCCAGGAAGCCTATTGATTGGAAAGGTTGAACTAACTGGATTAAATTTTCAGCCAGATCTCATTATTCACTCCTGGATCTGTGGAAGAAATGCAAGTTACTCCATAGGAGGTTGGGCAAATCTGCTGCCCAAATACTTGCTAGGATACCTCTGAGCCTAAAGTGGTATTCAAGGGTCCACCCTGTTTTCAAGGAAACGTTCCCTTTGCATAAAGGTAGATAATTTCTCTTCTTTTTATCGGCCCCACTCCAGCCATTTCCTCTAAAGTTAGGGAGTATAGGTTATCTGAGGGTTTCTTTGGTAAATGTACTCTCAGATGAAGTTCAGAGGTTGCCCAAGGGAAACTTGCTTGGTGAAGAGCCAAAGGCTCCCTGAGAAATATTTGTAGTTTCTACTGGAAACTTGATGTAGTTAAAATGAGTATTCCGAGTAGGACAGATTTGGAAGACTTTCCTCATCATTCTGAAGTCACAAGTTGGGTTAGTAAATTTTGGATCCATCTGGTATTTTCTATACATTAACATATTAGCTGGGAAGAGTCTTGTGTTACCATAGACTGATTGTGATAATCATTCCTACATGTTGGTACAAAGGTGTATATGCTTTTTGCAAGTAGGAGTATCTTTTTTTAAAAAAAGCCTAATAAATACTTGTTAATATGAAATGTTCATAGAATGAGACTAGCATAGTCCACATCTGTCTGGCAGAATTACAAAGTTTATATTCTTAGCTGTAAAGATGGAGTCTGGGAAGTTTTTAGCGGATTAGGGATTTCCAAGTGTGAGAGGCATAGAGACATAAAAGAGAGGATTATGTTGCTTTGGTGCCATGTGATCTCGTCTCAAGCCAACTTGTGATATACTGAAGAGAAATTCATGGTCTCCATGTCTCAGTTTTGTCATATGGAAAGACTCTTTCCTATAGAAATGTCCTTACTGGTCTGTTTAAGGAATCAGTCAGCATTTGCAAAGAATTTACAAAGATCTTCGAAAACTGTACAGCAGCTAAAGGGTACAGTATAATAGTTATTTCCTTCAAGTTAGGGGAGTATATGTTAGCTGTGGGCCTCTGGTAAAAACAAAACAAAACAAAACAAAACAAAACAAAACAAAACAAAACAAAACAAAACAAACTCTAAAGCCTGGGATCAAAAAGGATTAGGAACAATATTTTTGGTGCGGTGTGAGGTGACAGGTCTTACAACTGGTGGTAGGATTCAGAGCATCAATCATCCAGGAGACCGATATGATCTGAAGATAAGTTTGAGCAAGCAAGGGGTTGAGTACAAAGACTTATTCTCAAACCACAACCACCTGCTACCTTTAACACCACAGGAAAGATGGCTTTGCAGTAATCTTCTTTGGAAACGGTGCCGTTAAGTCAACAAGGACTGCCAATGCCAGTGATGGCAAAGATCCCCAGAGTCACGTGCACATTAGCCTAAGTGATAAGGAGTTGGGTTCTGTTAGTGCTAGATGTGGTTGTTTTGACAGCTAAACACAACACTCCTACTCGTAAACTGCAGTTAGACATTGGGACTTGCTGGGATTTAAAAAAAACAAACAAACCACATTTCTGTTGTGTTTCTTGTCTACAGAGGCCCTACCAGCAGACATTTTATAATGTGAATGCAGGAGAGGTCCTCTGAGGGTTATCACCTGGATGATAAGAACTGAGGCCAAAGGGGTGAACTGCCCAAGGTCGTAGAGTTAATTTATGGTCAAGTTGGAGCCCAGCACCAGTTCTTCCAATTGCTAATCCATTAATTGTATTAACTGTTTTACTACTTATGTTCTTGACGCCTTGAAATTGATCACATCTCATTCTGACTCCTAGAAAGAGGCTACCTGCCTCCTTCAAATGAAGAAGTAGATAAACCTACTTCCAAAACTTCCTTTATCCCTCAAAGATCACCCTGACTCCAGGCAGAAGGGTTGTCTATCGACTTGGGCTTCTCTTCTATTGACCACACTGAAGTTGGCCTTTCTTCACATTTTCCGTTTCTCTTAACCTCCCCTAGTAGCAGAACATCTTTCACATCTGTATTTTATGTTACCCACCTCAAGGAATATTTAATATTACCAGCTCCTTTTAATAGAGGAACCCAAGGAGTGATTTAAGGTAGAAAGCAAGTACTTAGGAGATCCAGCAGGGGTGTTCAGTCAAAACAAGTTGAGTTTCTTGTGCTTCTGAAAATCGTACCTTGTAGCTGGCCCCATACTCTGTCTGGCCCCATACACAGCCTAGCTTGGACCCCATTACTTCATCCTAAAGGAAAAGGTGACTCCTAGTTTGGGGCATGCTATGATATACATTAGTAGTATTTTGTGAGATACTTGGTGGAGAAGTAGAGACAGAGATAGGCAACAGTGAACATAACGGTTAAATGGTAGTCAGTCTATGGCAAAAATGTAAAGAAAGTTAGAACATAATTTTTAATTTCCTACCACCTACTTTGCAAATGTCTATTAGTTAAATGGGGCATGACAACCTCCTTGCAATGTAATTAATTACACCTTAATTTTACACTAGAGAATTCACACTAGAGAATAACAACTAGACACTTTTTAATATTGTCCTTTGTGACCTTGGAAAAGTAAATTGGCTTTTCCTTATCCTTCAGTCTTATAATATGTAAACCGAACTAATGCAACTTATCACATCTAAAAATCAGGCCCTTTGAATTTAGCCTCCCATAAATTTTCTTAAATCAACTATGTCAGTTATCTGTTACCACATTAATGTTGCATAACAAACAACCACAAAATCTCAGTGAAATTTGATGATGACCTTGTTGGAGGTTAGGGTACCCACTGTGACTATTATGAGACAGCCTTGAGCTAAAACCCCATTTATCACCCAACTTCCATCAAAGTCTGATTATTTTTCCTTCTCCAATGTGTAGCCACCTTGATAAATGGCCATGGGTGCCTTTGGAGAAAGTTAGGAAGAAGATTTACAATATAAATTTTTTGTCTGTGTAGCAGAGTCCTTACTCAACGGACCCTTCTTCATTCAGGGGGTTCTGGGTCTGTGAACTAACTCAAGTCTAGGAATCGCTTGTTATTTATATTTCTTTTGATGTAAATGGGCAAAGTCATCCAATTCCATTAGTGTTTATTGTATCTCCTTATGAGTCACACTTTGTACTTTGCCCTCTTGGGTCTGTTGGGACTTGAGTCTAGTTGTAGCAGACTCAAGTAAAAGGTGGGGAGATTAGATCCTAAGGAAGATGAGCAGTTCCTTGCAAGGCAAAATATCTCAGAGGAGGTGATTATAGGTTCTTCAGGCAAAAGGAGACTAACCTCTTTAGACAGGAGAGAAAGGGCTGCTTCTTTTGGTAAAGAGGCTTATTAGAGTTTAGGGGTTCAAGTTGCCCATCTTCATTGAATTTGACCACAAATCCCCATACAAATATTAAGATTCCTGCTCATTGCCAATTAATATTCTGACTTTAATAGGAGAAATTTTCTATAAGGCAGGGATGTCAATTTGCATTATAATTTAGCCTCCTACAAGAGTTGACTTTGAGGTTGGTTTTGGAACTCTTGGCCCTAAGGCTGTAAGAGATAAAGGATTCTATTAGGAAGTCATATATTTTAGGCTCCTTATGCAGATCTTAAGCTGGGAATTTAAAGCTCTGATTTCATCATTTTCATTCTCTAAGTTCTGTGGCACATTTGGAAACAACTAACCAAAACACTCCCAGTACCAAATTTTGTAGTAGTCGAGGTTCAGAGAAGCAGAAACCACTATGAGCAGTTCTATATCATTATATCATAGTAAAGAATTTATTATAGAAATTAGATCATATAAAATTGTGGGACTTTATGTGCAATTGTTGCAGTTGTGTATATATGTTGTATACATGTTATTTTTATATAAATATATATCCATGAATGTATAAATATGTGGAATACATAGAAAATATATAAAAGTACATAGAAAACATATACAAATATATATATATATATACACTCACAACTACATAGAAAATTAGTAGCTTCTGGTAAAAAAGTAGACTAGAAGAAACAGAAACTCTCCCACTATAAATTCGGAGAAAAGCTAAATCAAATTTATAAAAATTTTTTGAAATTTATAGCTCAGCCTACCAAAAAAAAAAAAAAAAAAAAAAAGGAAATTCCTAGATCCCAGAAATGAAAAGAGAACTGAAAGCCAGATGAGTAAGCTGACAACCACTGCCCTTGGTGTGGGATTATGGGCCTTAGGCTTTGATGACCATAGTGTGTGAAATAAGAAGCTAGAATTTGCATGATATGGTGAGTGAATTTGAGGTATCTGCTAAAGCCAAGACATCTAGAGGCTGAGACTGTACTGTCAGTGAAAGGACAAAATAGAAAAAAGTCTACACAGTAGCCAAAGACTCATAAAGGAAACCTTTCTATTTCTATATGGATCTTAGTGAAAAAAAAAGTCTGACCCGAGAAAATGAAACCACAGAACTATGCCTGACATAGACTTGATATCTAAAATATATTGCCTACATGGTCCAGGAGTTCAAAATGCGTAATAAATGATATGAAATGTAGTGATAAATTGATAATCAATGATATAAACAATAACAATAATGGCATCAGCAAAATAATGACGATTGTGAGGATGTAATTTCAAGGGTAACTGAAGTAAAAGAAAATGATAATGTGTAGGATTGCAGAGGATTTACTGAGTTAAAAAAGTTCTAGTGTCTATTATGTGTGAGGAAATTAGGTTAAATTTAGATTTTCTTGATTAATTATGTATGTAGAATTTTAAGAGTAATCCTCAATATAGAAATAAAAAAAATGTAACTTCAAAATCAGAAGAAGGCAAAAAAAGAAACAGAAAACATGATAAATCTAACAGAATTTAAGAAAAATATGCAGCTGTGAAAAAGGATAAATAGAAAGCACAAAACAAAATTGTAGACATAGAACCAGCCAAATGTATCAGCAATAATGATAAATAAAAATGGGCTAAATTCACTAGTTCAAATATGAAGGCTCAGATTTTATTTTAAAAACCTCACAACCTTATCAGCTAGATATATGATGGTTTCAAAATATATAACTAAAACATAATATCACAAAAAGTTGAAAATAAAATGATGGTAAAGAGATGCCATAGAAACAACAACACAAAGAAAGGTGGGGACACTACCTTAATACCAAATGAAACAGACTTTAAAACAACCAAAAAATTGTTATAAATGAAGATTATTAGAATAAAATTCAATAAAAAGGAAATTTTGAGGAAGATATTACAACAGAGTATCAAAGTATATAACTCCTAAAATGAGGAACTTCAAGGAAAAACTGATAAATCAGCAACACCAGAAGGAAATTTTATCACATATATTGCTTAGAAATTTCTAGATGAAGAATACAAAAAACAAGTAAGGACATAGGAATTTTGACTAATACAATTAATATAATAGATCTGATGGGTGCTTAAAAAACCTGTATCCATCAATTAGAAAATATACATTAATTTTTAGGGCAACTGTAGCATTTACAAAAGTTGACTACTTGGATTGAATTGACTTGGGTGGATCTCAGAGATCATTTTTTTTTAAAGTTCCCCAAAAGATTTTAATATGTAGCAAGATTGAGAACTACTATAATATAGCAATTAAAAATGAATGAACTGTATTTTCTGATATTGATATCTGTTGAAGATAATGTTGAGAAAAAAGGACAGTTCTAAAAGAACTTATACTATATTTATGTTGGTTGAAAACACAGAAGAGTTCTGTTATTTCTAAAAAATAAAAGAAATATAGCAAAGTATCGACATGGTAAAATCTGGTGACATGTGTGTGGATAGCTGCTATATGATTTTTGTACTTTTATATATTTGAAATATTTTATATTCAAAAAAATTGAAAAATACATTCATAGATGAATTAGATCTCATGTCCACTGGGTAATGTAGTATGTCTGTTGATAAGGTTTTTTTCTTATAAGATTTCATAGTGGTGTGACATTATCTTGGTAATTCTACCATACACCTGGATTTTTCAGGCTCAAAATTTGGGTTTGTCAGCAAATTGATTCACAGTTTCAGGGACCTAAAAAATTCCTGTGTGATGGATACTTTCTTAGGCTTACATAACGTTGGAAGAGAAATCCTAAGGAGAAGTTTGCTTAGTGAGCACCGAATTAGACTAAGTGGCATTATTTAAACAATGTTTTTGTTTAACAGCATCACGCTCTGATACAACACCTGAGGCAGCTGTTTCACAATGGAATTGAGCTTGGCAATGGAATTGGAAATTCTAAAAGTTCCAATTTGTGAAGTTTCTCTCTCCTCTGGACAGAGTTGGATGAGCAGAGTTTCTATTTAACCCTGTGAATGTCATTTTTGGGATTTTAAGGCTGAACAACATCTTTTCAGTCTCTCTACTCCCAAATGTCTTTAGGTTGGTTAATAGAGGTTCCCGTTGGCTAAGGCTTGAGAGACTTTCTCTCTTCATGGTTACTTTCCATTTCTCGGCTTTGATCTAATTTGGGTTGATTTCATAATATTTCTCTAAGTACCATCTTGCTTTTTTACTTTTGAAGAATTGTAGGGGGAACACTGAACTATATATGCCCCAAGAGATGACAGACACATCAACCATAGTACTTCCCTGCTTAAAATATATCAATAGCTCCCTCTCTTCTAGGCTAAGGCTCGAGCTCCCCACAATGACATGGTCTGGCCCCTGCCGATACCTACAGTCTCACCTCTGTCTCTTCTGGCCTAGCACTGTACACTCAGCAATGTTGCACCAATACCCTACTTCTTATTCTATACAGATGGATCTATCTCTTGCCTCTGCCTTGGCTATAGATGCCTGGAGGGCTAACCCATGCTCTGCCCCCTTCACTTGCTAGATCCCACCTACAATTCACTATTCATTCAACTGCTACCTTCATAGGTAGACTTTGCTACCCTCTATACCACCACCTCGGATTTACCACTCTTCTTCTGTGCAGACTTCAGTTTTGGAACTTAGCGCACAGTATTTGAAAATTTTTATTTATGTATCTGTGTCCCCAACTGGATTGATTGCTCCAGCAAAGGCAAGAACCATGTAATTTTAATAATCTGTCTTATGCTGATCTATTTTTAGCTCTCTGTTTCTGGGCATGTGGTAGGATTGTACTTCCTGACACCCCCGAAGTTATGTGACTAGTTCTGGCCAATGAGTTATGTGAGAAAGTGATCTGTGTCAGTCCTGGGCCAGAGAAGTTAACTATCAGTGGGAGACCCTCTAGACTCTGCTGTTCCCTTGGCTGACCGGCAATGTACAGGTGGTGACTGCTCTGTCAGCCTAGGACCCCAAGTGGGGATGATGAAGATGGTGAGCAGATCCCCAGCCAATCTATGGTGCAAATTTAGTATGAGTATGAAATAAACTTTGTTTTAAATCGCTATCATGTGGGGTTGTTTGTTATCACAATGTAAGCAAGTCTATCTGACTGATACATATCCTCAGCATTTGTCATGATGCTGGCACTTGTAAGTACTGAATGAAAAAGCTAAACTACTCTAGGATAAAGTGAAATAGTGTTTGTGAAAGTACAGGCATCTAGTAGGCATTCATTAAATGTTAATGGGATCCAAGGAAAACATTTATATTTTAGGATTCTTTTTAAATACTTCAACTGCGTGTGAGAATAAGTATCTGCTGGAATGAGAATTAAGTTACTAAGTTAGAAATAGTCATCAAGAAGAAGAGGAATATCATTTGTAGCCAAAGATAAAATGTGATTAGGGAACATATTTCTCAAGCAGAATACGTATTTACTATCCCAAATTAAACAAGCATCTATTAAAAAACAAATTCTATTAAAAAAGAGTCAGTATTTGAAATCTTGACCTAGGTGTCTTGTACTCCTGGCAGGCTGTGTAACTTGTTTTAAAATGATTCATTTAGCTTTTCACTGCCCTTTCCAGATACTGCAGGTTTTCCTAAGGTTGGGAGAGACTTGTTTATTATTAGCAGTGGGGGGCTCAAGGGGAGCAGGGCTGATAGGTGATAAAACACGGGAAATGTTTATTTTGAATAGTTTTCTTGGCTTCTCTAATTGTTGGTACTGCCTGCAATAGTGGCATGAAAGCTGAAATAGGACTTCTTCATAGCTGAACTCCAAGGAAAGTTTAATTAATAAACAAGTAGCCACTGATACTTATTGAGTATACAGTAATGTTCTAAGAATTTACAGAGAGTGCAAAAAATAAATACAACTCCAACCAGAAACTTACAAAGCATGTGGATAAACTTTTCACAAGAAGCCACTTGTACAAGGGGTTGTTACTGATTTGTATTGGGCAAAGACCAAGAATGTGTGTTAGCGTGAGTGAAAGTGTACTTCCCTTCTGTGCAGGAAAATAAATTGCCTCTTACGGAACTGTGCTAAATGAAGTGCTTGTGTACGTTAACTGGTGACATCCTCACTGCTTGTTTCCTCCAGGAAGAGCTGCATAGTGCCAGGAGAATAAGAATGTGCTTCAAATCTCAGAGGCCAAGGTAGAGAATGGGCAGTAAATGGTTAAAAAGAGTGAGTGCTAATGTTGTAGAAGGTGAGAAGGATGGAATGAAAATAATTAACTCGTGGGGGAAATGAACAAACAAACAAAAAATTGAACTCATCCAGAGGCAAGAGCAGAAGCTGGTTAAAACCCAAACTCCTAACTCTAACCTAGAAGGACCTATATAATCTGGACCCTGCTGTCCACCTCATCCAACACACTTGTCCCTTCACTCACGATGCTCCCCCAAAGCTCAGCTTTTCAAACATTTCAAGCTTTTTCTCTTTAAGCAACTTAGCACTTGATGTTTCCTCTGCTCAGAAATCTGTTCCCTAGATCTGCACAATGGCTGGCCTCTCTTTTTAGGTTTTGGTTCAAATATCACCTTCTCAGAGAGACCTTGCCTGATTGCCACACTCTAAAAGGAAGGTATCTAGACATGTCTGTTGAGTAAATGAACTTGGCAGAAATGGAAACAACATGTTCTGCTAGGTGTTTTACAGAAATGGAAAACTGAAGGCATCAAGCATTGAGGTGACACATCATAGATTATCTAGGCTAACCTAGAATCTAGTACTCTGAATGTACATGTGCAGCTATCCAAAGTTTGACATGGAGAACCAGGGACTAGAGATATACCTTTTGTAATTAATTACTGTGCACCTATACTTTGTTATTAGTGAAATGTGTAGGCTTTTTTCATGGCCTTTGGGAGCTTCCTTAATTAACTCTTTTGTGATTTAGTGTTTTTATCTGAGGATGTCAAAAATATATATTTAAAGTTTATTAAAACCGAAAAGAATTATTTGCACTTTATGTCACAAAGAGCCCCTAGCTCAATGTAGAAGGGTTTCTAAAAACATAGAAAAAAAGGCCAACACACCTATGAAAAATGAGCTGGAAATATGAGAAGACAGTTCACAGAAAAAAGAAAATGATCCTTAAATATATGAAAAGATGCTCAACCTTACTTATTATAACAGAAATATATGTGAAAACTTCACCGAGATACAATTTTTTCACCTATCAAATTAACAAAAATCTAAAAGATTGATAACATATTTAGTTGCTGAGGCTATGGAGAAATAGGCAATCTCATACATTACTAATGGGAATACAAAATAGTACAAAGTCAGTGGATGGGAATTTGACATATCCAGTAAAATTATATGTGCAATTGCCCTTTGGTCCAGTAATTCAACCTCTAGGCATCAACCCAAAAACGAGTTGTAAAAGTACAAAAAAGACTTTGACACAAGACTATATATTGAAGAATTGTTTATACTGTAATAGCAAAAAATTGGAAACTAGTTGAATAAACTATGGAACATCTTCCCAGTAGAATACTATATAGCTGTAAACAGAAAGGGGGCTATCTCTATGTACTGCTATGGAGTGATCAGCTCAAAAAGATGTTCAGTGAAAAAAATTAAAGAAAAGTGTATATAGTATTCTAACATTTATCTAAGGAAGGGTGGTATGAGTGTCTCGGTGTGTACTTGCTAATATTTAAGGAACCGTAAAATAAAATAATTAAAGGAAAAAGAAGCAGGGGAGTAAAGGAGTAGAGATGGAAGTTAGATTTTTCTGAATGTACTTTGTTTTGTAGATGTAACAATGGTACAATATAAATGTCTTATATAATTATAAAAAAATTAAATCAAAACTAGAGAAGTAATTTCTTTAAAAAAATGTGATTTAAAACAGTCATGTGTCTACACAGCCCTAGTGTGGTAAACTCTGAAAATAAAAAGAACTGCAAACAAACAAACAGTAATAACCAAACAAAAATTTAATGATGGTTTTGTTTGTATTGTTACCTAAAATGGCTATCTATATACATACATATATATATATAGATATAGATATAGATATGTAGATACGGATATACATATGTTAGTATTAAGCAAATAAATGATTATTTTAAAAGGATTAGAAACTCAGATTTTCATGTAAGAGAAAAAAGAATACAAAATCACACAAGCAAAACCATGTAATTCTAATGTTGAATTAAGAATATCAGTATGAACCTATAATATATTTTAAAAAATACTTCTTCTCTGGCCTATTAATATAAAAGTCAACCCAATAGCAATAAGCACCTCTTGTGTCTGGATCGTAGCATCTAAATACCATTTTCCAGTAAAAGAAGCCAGGGATTTTGGCAAATGGATGTTCCAGGTCTGAAGGCAGTAAACAAGAGGAGCCTGAATATCTTGTCATACCAGAATGCAATGAAGTTATCAAAGATGATTAGGCTTGTGTCAAAATTTCTCAGGAGCCAACTTGAAGAGCTTTCCATTGGCCAAATATAGAGCCATTTGAGAATCAGAAAAGCTAAAAATCACAATGAATTAAAATATATCAGATATGTTAAAACCCATGAACTCATGAAGCTAGTTGGCCATCTTTAGAGGATGCTAAAGGACCAAATCATTATCTTGAATTATGGGTGGAAAAGGTTAAGCATTTATTCTTCTTTTCATGTGAGAACTCTATCTCAGGGTAGATAGAGTTAATGAGCAAATTTCTCTATATAGGAGTATTCCGACTAATTAAGAAGAATGACAAGATGCGGATAGCACTATTTTGCAACTCCTAATTGAAATAATTGATCTAGGTAATTACCATCAATGGCTGCTAATATCACTAAAAGAGAGATAACCAGAAAACACATGCCTCTTGATGGCTGCACACAATACCACCTATGAAATATTCTTGTAAAAAAGATTAAATCTGAATCAAACTAAGCTTCTAGATCAAATGTCAATTTACAGAGGAAGTCGAATGGACAAAACTGAAACAAAACTGTGAGAAAGCAATCAGCCAAATTCAGAAGGTGAGAATCTCTCCAGGTTAAACAACCCAGTTTATGCAAGAAATAAATTTTAAAAACCCCATGTAGATTAAAATAGACTTAAAGTCAATATTAACCAAATGCCAATGTACCTTGTTTACATCTTGATTTGAACAGACAGACTCTAAAATTAAAAATAAAATTTAGTTAGTGTTCACATTTTCCTGGTCCTATGAGAGTGAACATGGTCTTGATATTTGATGATTTTAAAGAATGGCTGTTGATTTGGGGAGCCGTAACACTGATATTGCCGTTAGGTTTAAAAACTTAGTCCTTATATTTTTTAAGCTTATATTAAAGTGTCTACGGCTGAAATTATATGATGTCTGTGATTTCTTTCAGAATAATCCTAAATTTGCATATGTTGAGGTAGGGGTATGGTGAGGTAGTTTAGCAATGGGTGGGGTCATAGATGAAATAAGAAGGACAAGGATTATTGTAGCTGAGTGTTTATTGGGTTATTCTTCACAATGTTGAGTTTGTCTGGGTTTTATCTATTTGAGACACTGCCTGGCAATTAATAATCTCTTAATATATGGGTCCCTGAGGGTGTCTGGGGCTTAAACATTCTGGAATGCTGGGAGACAGTATAGAATATGTCTTCTCTTGTGAATCCTAGATAATCTATATGTGCACAAAAGTGAGACATTTTTTATAGTAGTAGCAGATTATCCACATTGTTTTGTACATTGCTTTTTTTTTTTTATCACTTAATAATATCTCTTGGTGATTGTTCCATATCAGTGCCCAGAGAGCTTCCTCATTTTTTTGTAACTGTTCAGTTTTTTATTTATGGTTATACCATATTATACTTAACCCACGCTTTACTGATATCTGCTCCCATTTTGTTTTTTCATTTCAAGTAGAGTATTGAATAACTTGTTCCTATAAAACAGGGAAAAGATTTTATTTCTTACAAAGAGCTCCATGGCTCTATAGCTTGCTCATCTATCAGAGGCAAATCAAGATACTCTCCTGAGTTGTAAACACCCACCCTATGTCAAACAAGTACACTTCATAACTCTCTCACAACAACTAAATCAACTTATCTTTGAGTAAGCACCTTGGGGGACACACCCCTCAAGCGTGGGTTTAGTTTTGTTTAATTGGGGCGTGTGTCGGGTGGGTGGGGCAGGATAAATAGTTCTTCATTATTGTTTGTCATGTTTGAATTCAGATATTCTTCCCTAGCTGGGGTCAGAGTCCTCAAGCTACTAATGGGAGTTTTTAGAGTCCCTGAGCCTTTAGAGAACTGATATCGAAGTTCTTGGGAGGTATAAGAAAGTCGAAGTTAAGTGCCTTACATGGGGCTGCTTAGAAATGGGACAAACTACTAAATAAAAAAGTGTAACAGCAGAATGTGGCCTAGGGTATATTTAAATCTCGTACAAATAGGAGCAAGCCCAAATTTAACATTGGCTGGTCGTTTAATGTGGCTTTCTCTTTCACCCACCTTCACTTCAAAGGGATAGTTTTTTTCCTCTCTCTGTCAAAATACATGGGCTCAAGTAGCAACTATACAGCTCCCATAGGCAGAGCAAGTTAGCACTTGTGAGAGCTGCACCCAAGAAGCAAAGGAAGCTGAAGTTAAAATAAAACCACACCTCCTTCCCCTGCAGGTGGCAAAGATAAACTTCCCTGGTTTGGCCTCTACACTCCAGCAACAAGCAAGCTAGAGTGAAGGGCAACTGATCAGGAAAGAGAAAGCAGAATTGAGGGTCATTCTTGCCCGCCCAATTCCCTTATTCCCCTCTCTCTCTGCCTCCCCAATTCCCAGTTCCACCCAGCGCTGGCCCAGTGAAGAAATGGTAGGGAAATTTGTGGCACCATTTTCTCTCTCTCTCTCAATTACTTCCCCTGGCACCTTAAACCTCTATTCCTTCTTCTCTCAAAATAGCTCTTAGAAAGAGTTTGATAAAATGCATTTATACTATGGTATAGAAGATACTATGGAATCATCTATACTATAGATAATTAATGAGCTTTAATGTATCGTCCCTTCTGAGGATATTCTTAGCCTTAAGCCAAATTACTTGGTAGGGCATTTCAGGCATCAGTGATTCATGAATGGTAGGTAGTGTGGGTAGTGGGTATGCTCTGGCTTCTAAAATTATATGATATGAGTGGCTACATACTCATATATGCAAAAACATAGCAGTCTACACCCCTAAATGCACTTAAATCATGCATAAAAATCTTACTGTCAAATGGCCTGGGTTTCCACACTCCCCTGCAGAAAAACAAAATACCTTTGATTTGAGTAAAACTTGTACTTACATGCAAAGATCAAGGCCAAGGGATTCTAGCTCGTCAATCTACTGCATGTTGGGTAGTTCTAGCCTCCAAGATTGAGGTTTAAGTAGTATGAAGTCAGATCATTGAGCTTAGGTCAGAAGTTTGGTGATATCTTTCAACCTAAAAATATTTATCCATATCATTCATTTATTTATTCATATTTAACATTTATTTGTCCCAAAACCCAGTACAACCTATTTTAATCTGAATCTTTGCCCTGTGTCAGCCTCTAGGAGGCTGTGTCAGTATTCTAGGAGCCCCAAATTTGGGACAGAGACCATGCAAAGTACATTTAGTCTTGCCCTGCTGATTAATTCACAAAATAGATGACTCCCTGACTTTAATCCCTGAAACTAATTAACTTTAAAGGTTGGAATGAGAAGGTACTCAAACTGAAAAGTATATGCAAAGCAGCATGTAGATTAGAAGAACCAGCAGATTAAAGGTAAGTAAACTGCAGGACCTCTCGTGCATCCTCCTCTACCCTTGTCTGGAAACCACTTTCTTGCAGCCTGGCTTTCTGAATCTGTCAAAACCCCAAACTTAAAGCTATTGGCTCAGTAATTAGACTCTGGGTTTTGGGGTCAGGAAGTTAGGTTGGGGAGGGGGGTGGAGTTTTTCTGTGGCTGTCTGAGCAACTGTAGAATTGTTTGATCTTTGCAGGCTCTGAAAATGATAACCAGCTTCAGTGGGCCTTTGGTAGATGATAGGCCATGTGGGGGGACTTTTTACCTGTCTTTGAAGAATGTGACATTGTGTCAGTTATTTGACATTCAGAGGGGCAGCTCCGAATGGGAACCAAGCACCAAAGGCCAGCTCTGTTCAGTATCTGATGCAAAGTCGGGTAATGGAAGGAATCTAGACCTTCATCATGCTAGCTTCTCCCTAGACTCTAGCAGCTTATGTAAGTTTGTTCTAATGACCTGGCTTTAAACTATCCAAGATCTTTTAAATGCTCATTGTCAAGAGCAAGAGACTGTAAGAGCTTCAGGAGAAATCTGTGGACAAATGCTGGAATGATGTCGCTGAATGTCAAGGTGGTCCAGCAGAAGTCTTTCACTCTCTAACTGGCCATTCTAACAGGAGCAATGCATCAAGGAAGGAAAGAACTATTTTCTGAGACTCGCTTAAGGAAAATACAGATTAAGTCAAATCTCTGCATAAAAAAGGTAGGAGTAAATGCTCCCCTTTCCTAAAACCCAATGGTGAACTCAAAGGCACTCTTTTACCCCTACATTACACAAAAAGCGCAGGATTAAGACATAAACAAATACAGAGGTCTTTCGTAATTGTCTTGTTTAGGGAGAAGATTGAGGCAATGTCCTAAAGTGATAGAATCATCATGCAAATGGTGACTCTAATAATGTCTAAACAAGGAAATCTGGAGAGAGCGGGCTAGTTCTGGGAAAAGGACACACAGGGAAACAGGAAACTTCCATGCAGCGTAGCAAGGAAGAAGAGCTAGAGAGGACTAGACAGAGGGAATCACAGTGGAATTCTGAGGGATGAATTCTTCAGGACTTGGTGAAGCAGGGAAAACACTCCTTTCAATCCCTAGCCAACTGAGGATTTCTAGGGCCATAGAGGGACAATTTACTCCTCTAGAAACTAACAGGAGTTGACAGCACAGTTCTATATGGGACTGGAGGCTAGAAGCAGGATTTGAATAAAGAGTTGCAACCCTGGGGATTAGGTTCTGGATCAGCTCTGTTCAGTAGAAATATGACATGTGTTTGGGGAGCAAAATCATCGAAGCATTAAATAATGTAAAAATAACCAAGACCAAATACATTTTCAAAGGCTGTGAGTGTGAAAATGTTAATAAGGGTTAAGAAGATTATTTGAAATGGAAAATATTGCCTTGTTAATTTTTGAATTACAGAATCATCATTTTTGCAGCAGGAAGTCTTAACCTCATTTTAGAGGAAAGAAAATTAAGTAGCAAGTTTAGATGCATTGCCTGAGATTAGTACATTGTAAGTCAATAGCCTGGTTAGCATTTAGCTCTAGACTCCTAATTCCCTGATTAATATTTTTTTCTATCCTGGTGACACAATTTGCCTATTGGTGGAATCAGGAGCTCCTCATTATATTCTGACTTTCTCTTCATTTCTAGCTCTGTCTTCAAATCTTGATAGATGTGAGTTTCATGAGATCAGGGACACAAACCCCTTTCTCTTTCTTTCTTTCTTTGTTTCTCTCTCTCTCTCTCTCTGTCTCTCTCTCTCTCTCTCTCCCCACCCCCCCTCCCTCCCTCCTTTCTTTTTTTTTTCTTTTCTTTTCTTTTCTTTTTTTTTTTTTTTACAAATCCCATTTTTTTAAAAGCTAGGGACTTGTGATGGGCTGGGACTAAATCGTATTCCCCCAACCTCCCAATTCATATGTTGAAGCTCTACTTCTTGATGTGGCTTTATTTGGAGACAGGGCCTTTAAGGAGATATTTAAGGTCAAATGAGGTTGAAGTAGAGGTGGAGTCTATTCCTATAGGACTGGTATCCTTGTAAGAGGAAGAGAGCCCTCTCCACACCCACAGAGGAAAGACCATGTTTAAGTCGCTGTTATTTTGTTGTGACAGCCCAAGCTGGTTAATAGAGAACCTATCCCACAAATCTCTCCTCCAGTCATATAGAATATCTTGCTGGAACACAATAAACAAGATATTTCACTGATGCGTTCAATTGCTACCTGAATTCAGTGAGGCCTTTATTTGTGGTTGGTCCCATATTGGGTGTTGAAGGGAACACGAAGTATGACAAGACCGTGCCTTCAAAAGTGTAGAAAAGGAGGTATAGAAACTACCATATTAAGAATTGCTATGGTCCATAAATAATACTGTGGGTCTGGGAGTAATGAATTCTGGCTGGAAAGTAGAGACACTTCCATAGAGAAGACAGCAGTGGTTTGGTAGGACTTCTCTCACATCCTCCATCCTAAGCTGTCCTTTCAATTTGACTTATGTCAAACACATACCGTTTCTCAGTGAAGCCAACATGAGCATACTTACCGAAGAAAGAGAAACTAACTTTCATTGAGCCCAACCATGTGTACTTATAAATTTTATTTCATAGAAACCTACAACATCCCATCTTGTATTTTTATGCCCAGTTTTCAGATGAGAAACAGATTTCAAATAATTTTCCTATAGATTAGCTTATCAGTGATGGAGTTCAGGTTTAAAACTCAGATTGATTTGACTCCAGAAACAAACAGACAAACAAACAACCCCTCCTCCAGCATATTGCCCCTGTAAAGTAAAAGATCCTATTGCTAAAATAGCTCAAACAAATCTTTCTTAGAGATCAGTTAATTCGTAAACACTGACATCTGTGGGTTTTACCTATAGGTTTGTTTATTTTCTTAAATTTGGATGTCCTTGCTCTGTGTCAGTGGTCTTTGTGTGTTTTTTTCATGATGTATCCTGAGTGCCTTTATCAGGACCTGGCACATGATAGGTACTTAATAAATATTTGTTGAATGAGTAATTGCTTTTAGTTCTTTAAATAGGTGTAAAATATAGGTTTGGAACAATAAATAGATACTAGTTCAACTGATCCCTCTGGTTGATTGAAAGGCTGTTTGACGATGGAGATTGGTAAAGAGGTTCTTTCAGGTTAATACAATTTCTTAAACTTGTGAACTTTGACAAGTCATAGAGATTTGAGAAGATAACCAGCTGATACCTAGAAAAATCAGCATGGCTATAAAGATGTGTCTGTGGGCCATCTACAGAGAAGACAGCTGAGTGTATGGAAAGACAGAGCTAAGGGAGACAGTATAGGGTGAGACTGGAAGAAGTAAAAGTCTGGGAGACTTCCTAACTTCCTGTTTTTAGGAGGCAAGTATGTCCCACACTGAACTATTATGCCTTTATACCTCCTCGGTGGCAGCCCCCAGATCATTTAGATCTGCTGTCTAACATTCTTTTATTTATCTTTGATGACACTTTATTCTTTCATCTGGATGCACCTTCTCTATGCACCTCCATCTTTCAAAGTCAAATTCTATGAAAATCTCTCTGACCTTGACCCCTACTGGTTTATCTGTCTTGGAATTTCTTCTGCTTCTTAATTAAACTAGTGGTCTCTGCTTTCCTGATTGCACATCCCTACCAGCACAGCATTTTTGAGCTTATCTCCCAATACACGTATTTACTGATACCTTAAAATATATACATATAACTGCTCTAAGACATTATATAGAAATGAGAGAAATTTTAAAAGTTAAGATAAAAATAAAATATTTTAAAATATCATAATAATTGTGATGTCTACTCGTTATTATTAGCTTATCTCTCAAGGGAAAATATTCACTTAGGGACATGGTTTCTTGTTAATAATAGTGGATAGTAATAATATATTTCAAATGCTTTTTCTCCTTTATTAATTTCAAAAATTTGTTGACATCTGCCAGAAGCTTATGAAGAGCTTTTGCCAGGAGATGTCAGCCCTGCCATTTTCTTGCAGTTAATTTGTACTAAAGTTTTTACAAAATAATTTTTATGGCATTTGTCCATTTTGTGAGACCTATATTATCTAGTCTTTACTAACTGATAAATCTGTTCATGTGAGAACAGATAAATCCATTTGTTACGATTATTGAAAAATAGATCAGCTACCATCAACTCTTTCTCCTTGTAAAAATTCTACTCTTTCTTCAGGACACGTGATTATCTGACATAGATTCCAGTGTCACCCCTCCCTTCAGGGTACATGCACTCCCTATCAGAGAACTTTGGTTCTATCTATATTTGAAAGCATTTATTACTTATGGACTTGAATTGTTCTGTTTCATATGTGCTTCTCTTCACCTTCTCAAGTTGTTAATAACCCTTTGAAAGTCAAGATGACCATGTCTTTTGTCTCTGCTGATGGATTGATGACATGCATAGGTTCTTTCCTCCTTTATTCATGTCACCTTTTTCATGAAGTTTGAGTCATAGGGGATCCAGGGTCCAAAGATTATTTGAGTGGCCAGCATCTCTAAGTGTGATGTATGCAAGTAAGCCACAGTTTGTCCAGTTGAATCTCTATACCAACATCTATTGTTGTTGCTCTCTGAATTTTCCAATTTACATTTCTTCTGAAGGAAAGATACTCCCCCTTAAAAGCTCTGAATAGTTCTCACTATATAGCTTTTAATTAGAACGTTCTATTCTTGTACTCTGTCAGTTTTCCCTCCTCCTTTCTTTTCCCAGCTCCTTCTGCAGTACAGATTATCTCACCTGATGAAGTTTACAAAAAAAAAAAAAAAAAAAAGAAGAATTACATTTCATTTAACTTCCCTCCCCAAAAGAGCAATTCAGAAATAGAACTTTCTCTGTAGTCTATTTGTGAGTAATGTTTTTAGGCTTGAGTCTCAGCATTAGTCCCTAGTTAAGGGCTTTCACGCCTGGTATGGTGACTGAAGGCAGACTCGCCTGAGCCCTTTATGCTGTACAGTAAACTCACAGATAGTGACTGACAGAGATTGAAAGACCCCTCACTATGGTGACAAGGGGACTTGTCCAGGTTCTTTTCATTTGTAATAGTGGATAAGCCACTTTACTTGTCTGTATATTTCGATGTAGATAAAAATTCTATTCACTTTATAGCTTGTTTTGAGGATTGCTGAGAAATGTTACAGTAAACATATTTTAAAAAATATATAAGGTGTATATTTGCATACAAGTATTAAATCTGTACAAGTAAACATCTGTCCAAATCCATAAAGTGTACAACACCAAGAGTGAACTCTAATGGAAAACTGGTCTTTGGGTTATAATGATGTGTCGATGCAGGTTCATCAATTGTATCAAATGTACCACTCTGGTGAGGGATGCTGATAATGGGGGAGACTGTACATGTGTCAAAGAAGGGAATATATGCGAAATCTCTGCACCTTCTTGATTTTGTCATAAGCCTAAAACTGCTCTAAGAATAAAGTCTATTTTTAAAAAACATAAGGTGTAAAATAAATGTAGAATGATGTAAAGAATATTGTATCTTTTGAAAATATTTTCCATTCTTCTGCTCTTATAACCCTGGGCAATAGGCAGTACTTGTTTCTCCCCAGAAAGAGGTGAGATGCATAGGGAAATTGTTTCTTTTAAATCAGTGCATAGAAATATCAGTGGTAGCTCAGAGTGGCATTTTAGACTGAATTGAGGATGATGAGTGAAGGGATGAGGATGAGAGCTCCTTGAACCTTTATTTTTTTATTTATTTTTCATCTACCAGCTAATTCTTTAACAGTTTTTTGTGTGCTCACACAGTGTATTAGCAATTTGGGCTAAGTAAATGTATTATGCCACTCCATATATATTTATATGACTAATTCTTTATTCATTAGTTAATTCAGCAGCATTTACTAAATACTTACCATGTGCTAGAAATTACTTAAGATGCTTGGGAGAAAAATATCCACATAAAATAAAAATTCTTTGTTCTCAAGGAGCCCCACCCAGCTCATGACTTTTGCAGCCCTTTGATATTGAATACATATACCAAATGTTTTCCCCTAAATGCTCAATTCCTGCAGAAGTCAAGTTATCAGGCGGAATGTCTCAGCTGAGGTCTGGCTTGTAGTATGTATGAAGGAGTTAAATTATTCAAACATCCTGGGAAATAAACCTCCTGTGAATTGTCCCACTCTTCTCCTTTCATGGTGCCCACGTCAACATAGCTAAGAACGACACTTCCCCCAAGAAATCCCCATTGCACCACTAAGTTAGAAGCAATAAGCATATAGACTACCCCAAGGCAGGCAATGTCTTTCTATGTTGAGACTATGAAGTTTGGTGAGGAGGGTTGCTTGAAGATCTCGGATTTGGGTTTTTCAGAAGGAAATTATTTAAACCCCATAGAGTTCTACCTTAGAAAATACGGCACTTCTGCCTTTCAAGCACTTATTCTAGTCTTGAAACAACCCAGTGACAAGGGCAGGATGGTGACTGTGCTTATTTTACCACGGAGGAACTTGAGGCCTAGACGAAGTAAATGATTAGCCATCGTCTCATACTCCTAAGTTGTAGAGGTAAGACTAAAATTCTTCCACAGAAATTTTTCTGTGAAAACATTCTGTTTCTTATCGTTTGTTGCCTGCATTTCATGCTGTGTCATCTTATGTTATTCTAATTCATTTCTTTATTTTTTAAATTTGTAAGTATTAACAGAGCAGCACCATTTTATTCAAGGCACTATTTAATGGTAGAGAGATGAACATGGTTTATCCATTGCGTTCAGAGAACTTGCAATCTATTACCTATGCTTCTGCTGATGCTGCCAGCTCCTACTTGCATTCAGCAAAGACATCTACTTTTGGTGGCCCAGTTGGGGTTATTACAAGTGTGGAATAATCTAGAGTCCTGCAGGAATCATAGTGGTGAGTGTGCAGTGGCAGTGAGGCCAGCAGTAATGAGCAAATGTCCAGAAGTAATGGCATCAGCAAAGCACCACAGACAGCACACCTTGCTTATATTTTCTGAGCCTCGTTCTCGTCTTTTCTGCCAATTTTCTCACGTACTCAATATTCTTCTAAAAATTTATTTTTTCTTTTTCAGTTAACATTAGTTTCTTTTTCAGTTAACATTAGTGTTCAGAGTGACCAAGAACCCTGGTATAATTTCCCAAGAAATTATATGTGTACATATAATTATATATAACATTAATATACATTTGTATGTGTGTGTATATATGTGTGCGTGTGTGTATAAAATATGTATATATTTATATATAAAGAAATATTCTAGTATAAATATTTAAAGTTCAGGTTTCCATGGTCATCCACACATAGAATGTCACTCAGAGGTCACCATTACATGCTGCCACCCTCAGTCCTCAGCACCGTCCTCTTTGCTCTCTACCACAACCCGATCTCAGAGTCACCCATCCTTTACTCAGTGCAGACCCAGAGAGAAATGCTACTGAAAGCAGCAACCGATATCATATGAGCTCATGCCCTTCTTCTTGAAGCAAAGCATTGCTAGTCTAGTTCTAAAACCTAGACTCTGGGAAGGGATGCATTTATCTCTTGCCAGATACATCTGGCTAGAGGAGCCCTATTTTGCAATAGGAGTTCCAGGGCCATTGTGAATGGGAAGAGCTTGTGGTCAGTCTGGAAAAAGATTTTGACAAAAGACTGTCTTAGGAAATGACAGAACGGGGTAGAAATGTAGCATAAAACAGAGTGCATTGTCCATATCAGAAAATGGTCTCAGACTTGAAGTAACTAAATTCTGGAATTTTCTAAAGATTCTAGTGTCATCTAATGACATCTGCAGGTCTTAGAATAGGCACCGCTGGTGTCATGTCCCACATGGGACCTGTTACACATCCAGAACTTTTGACTAAATTAATGGGCAAAACTGATTTTAACTGAAGCGTCTACAGAGAGATCTTATGCAATCTATAACAAGAGGGGTTCATGGCTGCTCATTAGAAACATCAAGGGAGCTTTTCTAAATACCGATGCCCCGACTTAGAGATTCTTATATAATTGCTCTTAGCTAGATGGGGGTGGTGGTTTTTTGTTTTTTGTTTTTTTTTTTTTAAGATTCCTCAGGAGATTCTAATGTGAGTTCCCAGGCTAGGAACCATCGATATGTAAAAACAAAAACATTAATAACAACAAATAGTTGATTCAAAGTTTAAAGAAAGGAAGAGAAAAATGAGAGATCTTAAGACAGGAATTTAAAACTCTGAACAACCCTTAAAAATATCTTTGTAAATCACGACCCCCTTATATAGACATGGCAAGAGCCAGTAGCTAAAATCATTACTTCCTCAATTTTATAGATAAGTATTTACTTTTTCATACTTCCAAAAATGCTGTGCTCAGAGATGATATCAATACTTTGTTCTTTCTCATACTTTGCTTTCTTCGCTTCTAGCATTGTTTTCTATTCACTTTTGGAATATACTCAACTGCCTGTTCCTCCACCGGCTTCATCTGTAGATGGACAGAGAGCATAGGGCAAAAACATTCAAACCAAATAGCTTTGGGAAACCCTAGACCTCCTCGGATGTGTTGAATTTAGAGCTACAGATCCATCCCACCATAAGGACAATGCCTGCATGTACATCTAGACAGTTCTTTCCCCTCTCCCCCTCTCCTCCTCCTTTTTATTATTATTATTATTATATTTTTATTACTGAGGAAAGGATACCAGATTCTAGATGAATGCTTTTAGCGCCATGGTTTGCCTAAATATGTATGCACACACACAAACACCTCAAATGCTTGTGAATTCCCATCAAGAACAGAACTATTTAAAAATCATAATGCTCTTCATTGACACCTCTAGCTGAAGAGAAATTTTATGGCATAATTATAATGTATTGCATAATTTGGAAAAGCTTTTGTTCTCATTGTGATTCTCCTCAGAGAGCTCTTTTTTACCTCGTCCTTTCTACAGTGACTGAATTAAGAATATCCGACCCTTAAAGGCTGTTTTTCCTTCAGAGAATAAAAACGATGCTTTAAGATGAAGCGCATAAAAAGGGATGGGTGGGAGAATTTTTGGTATCTGATTCACTTCTTTATTGTGGTGAAGGTAATTTTTTACTGTTCTTAAGAACTTTCTTCCTAGGATTTCATTGGGGTAGGGAGAAAAAGACCCATGGAAGGGAAGTGTAGGCATCAAATGCCCGTGAAAGAGGTAGGTTTATTAATTTGTTTATGCCCTTGGGCAAATCACAGAGTCCTGTGAGACCCTGTGTTGCTCCTTTTTAAAATAAGAGAAGTAAACCAGATGACTTTTAAAATGAACTCTTAAATCAAAGAAATTTATCATTTGGGAATATAATATAGGGAGGGTGGAGCTAAGAAAATGATTAGAAACCAAATATCACATCAACTTTTTTGTAGACCTTGAAAAAATAAAAAATTTGGATTCATTTTGGATTTAGTGTTCTATCAGTCAGGATAAAGGATTTTGGAATAATATATCCAAGTCCCCCAGATATGCTGCAGATTTTTCTCTAAATGAAAGTGCCCAATTTTACTATCTGGCCACAACCAATAATCCTTAAAAATGAAATAAGAGTGAAGGCTTCAAAATATACTGTCAGTCACGAGGCACCCTATATCAAGATTTGTTTAACACAAATAATATAGAAAGAATGCCTGAGGCTTCTCTCTCTTTTTTTTTTTTTTTACGAAGTACTGGATTTTGAAGAATTTATTCTTTTTCCCCAGCCATATCTAGTATACTGGGGAAGTAATCAGAGAGATGGTAAAACATGCAATGAAGTTTTAAAGGCTCCTGGAACATCAGGTGCTGCCACAGTCTATTGGCAGTCAATATGGCAAAATTAAAAATGACGATCAACAATTTTTGACTCCTCCTCTTTAGTCCCCTTCTTTTAATGATTTATAATTTTAGCTGTTCTGGGGGTTATCTCTCTAAATAATGTCCTAATGGTTTTCTTTATTGATTTCTTCACTTTAGACAATATCGATCTTTCTATGAAAGGTGAGGATTTAGATCATTCTCACTCTCCATGCCTTTTCCAATTTTTGATACTAATGCTATTGATTTTTGTTTTTCTCTTCATTATTTGTATAACTTTAAATACTACAATTTCCTCCTTGTTTCTTGTTCTACGAAACCATGGACCTCTTAAATGTTCTTATTCTATAGAATTTTCCGGCTGGACCCCGCACAGGGTTTACTTGCTCACCCCTCTCTGGTGTTAATCCTCAGTCACCACTTCCTCCAATACTCTATTCTGAAATACTCTCATCTTTGAAGAACTTAAATAAAATTTAAAGGACTACCATCCTTTAGTCATTCTTACTCCATACACACACAATTATGCTAATGTAATATTACTTTTCATGGGCTTACCTGTATTCTTTACAATATAATCTGTGCTGGTCCTATAACTCCCTACCTGACCTGCCCCTCAGGGGCAGACAAATCATTCTCATCTTCCTACAGAAGCTTATGCAGACAGAGTTAGGTACTGAAGTGTGCTTAGTACACTCCGCTGATTAAAATAACTAAAGAGACACATTTCCTTCCCCAAATTACTGTTGACAATTTTGAAGTGTCAGTTCCAAGTCACAGGTTTGGGAGAAAATGAGATTTTTTCCAGCCTAGCGGAGTACTTTTGTTCACCTTGAGGGAGTGTTAATTAACTGATATCTAGTGTGTCTCCACCTCCCTTGAGAGTTAACACCTTTCTTGGCAGTAAACCAAATAGGTTGCCTTAAGCCTAGCAAGGATTAGGTAAAGGCTAGATGTTCTTAATATATATATATATATATATATATATATATATATATATATATATATATATATATATATATATATATATATATATATATTGTTTTTAGATGTGGATTTGGTTTTATGTTGTCCGGTACCAGGTCTGATGTTTCCTGGTTTCCAATCCATTTTTTGATGTGGAAAGTAAGGAGCACAGATTGGAGAGAATATTCTCAGAGGAGAGGAAAAATGATTCTGTAACCTTGCCCTGGTTCTATCCTGGCCACGGTAAATGGTAGGAAGGAAACTAAAGATACTGGAAGGCATAACACACTCAGGCTGGTAAAATTGGTAACCCAATCTTTTGCTCGATTAATTAGCTCTTATTTTACTTTTTGATAGGGATTATTATGAAAAACTGAAAGTACAACAAAGTCTCCACTGGCTTTTAAAAAACAATCACATTGTTTCAATTCAATATAATTCTAAGTTTTTGAACAGTGGCAATCTATCTGGTTAACAGGAAGCATCCCATTTCCTGACTATACAAGATCATAAATTTTATCTATAAACTCAGAAAAGAAGTTGTTCCTTCTCCACCCTCTACATATACTGTGTTTGTGGGTAAGCTGTGTGACGAAGATCTACAATTTCTCTGTCGTGATCCCAAATCAATACCCCTATAACTGTGGCCTTCCTCCAGCCCACACTTAGAACAATGTGGGATAGGAGAGGGCTGGCTGCTCTGAGAGGAATTTAAATTTCATGGTAATATGGGAGCCTCTGCCCACCACTCCCCCACCATTACTAGGAGCAATTCACAGGCACTGAATGGAATTCTATTGGCTCTGTGCACTCTTTTAAAGTTTCTGAAGGGCAGTGGTGGTACGAACAGGGGACTGCTGAGGGCTTAGCCAGTATGACTACAATTATCAGCTCCATAAACGGGATGTGGTTATTCCCAGCAGAGAGGGGCTTCTGAAAATACATGAAGCGTTTTTTCTAAAGTCCACGACTGCCTATTCAAAACATTTTCTGTTTAAGTGCCAGAGGAAGTGTTATGTGGGAGGTGGCATGCACAGGCTTACTATTGCCTCAAGAGAGCCAAGCACGATCTCATATAATGATGAAGAACCAGTCTTCAGTTCTGAGGGAGGGAGAAGATTTTCTAACACATTTTAATACAAAATTGCAGATGGAATTTGGTATTTACTGGCTTCTCATTTGCTGTCTGTCTGCTTTAATACATATCTGAAATACAAACACGACAAAGGAAGAGCAAGTTTTTACAAAGGTTATTTGGCTTTCTCTCTCAAAACTTGCAGACACCATGACAATGGCGAGGCCATTTCCCTCACAGCTGGCTGTCCTGTCCTCTGTCCAGGCTGCTGTGAAAGGGGTCACCAGGAGGACATGAACAGATCAATGCCTTTGGCTGTGCTCTCTCTGTTCCCACAGTGATTACCCAGGATGCCTTAAAAATAATCCCTTCACTTCATGTGGAGTGGATTTGCAGGTCTGGGGTCCATTAAGCCAATTTTCATTTTTAATCTGGTTTGAGCTGATCTCATTAATCATTCAAGGCCTCCTTTTCACACTTGCCTTGGGACACAAAGGGAACCCAGTTATGAGCTGTTAATTAGCTATTAGGGGACTGAGAAACTTCCAACAGGTCATTATTCACACTGTTTGAGGCTAATACTTATTTAATTAGAACTATTCCTTTCCTGTCATAAATCCCTAGTTAAAATCAATTTAACTCGAAATGTCATCTCAGCTTAAAAAGAACTGATGGCTAATTCAAATCCTACTGACTTTTTATGGCACAAATGCTTCAGTGATTGCTGTCCTACTAAGCCAAGTACAGTGACCAAGAACTAATCAGAACTTGCAATTGGAAGACCTGTGTGTGTGTATGTGTGTGTGCATGTAGATGTAGAATGCACACAAGACCAAAAAAGCAGCCTCTCCTTAGTTGTCTATCATTCTATCATTTTGTTTAGTCTTTTGAGAAGTTTGCTGAGAACACAAAAATCTGATTAAGGTAGAGGAGTACAGGAAGGAATGAAGTAGAACCACTGCATCCTTACTCACAGACATTCAGATGCTACGTATGCACATCTTATTATATGGTCACACACTCTTAAAACCAAGATTCGCTGAGGCACTTGGGGAATGGAGTGTCCTAACAAATGAAATTTCTAGACAGACAAGGGTTCCGCAGAAAGTTTTTTGTTTATTGTTGAAGCTTGTTAAAAAGGAGTCTCTATATTTTCCTCGTGTTTCAGTTATCTACTGAATAAAAAACCACCACCAAACTTAGTGGCTTAAAACACCAAGCATTTTATTTGTGAGTCATAAATTTGGGCAGGGCTCAGCTATGCGGTTCTTTAGTTCTTTATGACATCTACTCGTGTTTACTTGGCTGCGCGTAAGAGGGTTTTATCACATGTCTGGCACCTCAGGGCTACTTCACAGGTCTCTCACTCTCTCTCCTCCCTCCTTCATGGGTAGCTTGGGCTTCTTCATAGTGTGGTGGTCATATGGTAGGTGGGTGTCTTACAGGGTACCTAGGGTCTAGGAGGGAGTGTTCCAAGTGACATGTTGCAGACTGAAAATCTCTTAATGTCCAGCCTCAGATGTTATCAATGTGATTTCCACTGCATTTTTTTGGTCACAATAGGTCACGTGGCCAGTGCAAACTCAAGAAAAGGAGAAATTGACTCCAACTGTTTATGGCCTCCCAATGACAAAACACTTGTGGCTAACCTTAATGCACTACACCAAACTACATCCAAACCCAACTTTTGTTTGTTGACTAAGAGTTGTGTGGTGCCTCTTAACCATCATTCAAGATGTGAATGATAAATGCAAAGTTATGTGGATACAGGAGATGTGACAATCCCAGCATCAACTAAGGATGCTTTCAGCTGTAAAAAATAGAAAAGCTAAATAAAATCTGTTAACATCATATGGAAATTTATTTGCTTATTAGTCAGGAAGGCCAGGATAAAGGTTGCCTTCAAGGTTGGTGAATCAATATCTTAGTGATATCATTAAGTGATATCTTATTATTTTCATGTGTCTTCTGTGAGATTCACAGTATTGTTTTCATTCTAAACTCCTCTTCTACGGCAAGAAGGCTGCCAGTAGTAATTGTAGCTGTTTGCTTCCTTGGAAGAGAGAATTACTATGTGTGGTTCTTTCTTAAGAGTAAGAAGGAAGTTTTCGGAAGACCCCATCAAATCTCTCCTCATGTCCTATCAGCCAGAATTGGGTCACATGTCCATTTCTGAACCAATCACTGACAAGAAGTATGGATTCATTCTTATACCAGTCTGTCTCATCTTGGACCTGAGGGTGGGATCAGTCTCCCTAAGAGATGTGGGCTATGTGGTACAAAAAACAAAGTTGGGGTCATATTAGGGAAAAGGAAGATGGCAATAGATTTTGCATAGGCAGTCAAGAATGTCATTGCATTGCTGTAAACATAAATCCATGGCATCAATTTATTTTCTTAAGATAGAAAATAAAAATCTCTTTTAATTGAAGATTCCCTTTATGGAGAAATTATTATAGAATGGGTAACATGGAGACAAACCTAATGAGAACCCTATTTCTGAGAAAGTAATCTATCTAAAGATTTTGTTTTCCCTCGCTAAAATTAGGATAATAGTACATGCTTCTTAGGGTCAAGATTAAAAAGTGATAATACATGCAGGAGGATGAGACAAAGTAGACAGCCCTATGCTTGAGAGAACAGCACAAATAGAGGGTCTCCCTGAGTGAACAGTGGGGGTTTTCTGAAGGACTAGGGATAGAAGGGATGTGGAGCACAGTAGCTTTTTAAGGCAGAATATAAACATATCTAAAAGCCCAGAATGTAAACTTTCACAACTAAAACCATCTGGAGTGGGGAGGGATGGTGATACAGAGCTGGGGCAGATTTCTCTGGGTGTTTCCTCCCCCACAACATGTTTTTTAGAAGTGAAATCAGGTTATGAAGAGCACTAAGGCAGCTTGAAGGGGAAGTCATAAGAGGATAGGCTGAAGCTTGGGGACTTGTGTGCCCATGTGCTTATTGGGGTGGGGGACATGGGGGAGAGCAGGCCCACCTACTTGGTCTTCCCTGATGGCATATTAGGTCCTTAGCTGATGGCTTCACCTCCTCCATGCCTCTTGAGTCACTGCTTAGCCAGGGAACCAGTGGGAGTATCCCAAAGGCCAGGCAAGGCTCCAGCCATTCACCTCACTCAAAGGATGACTGCGTAGCTCTCTGATTCCCACTATTTCTCACCTCCTACCAACAAAGCAGTGTTTTCGCTCTCTCAACCATACCCTCACAATGCCGGCAGGGTCTTCATACTCTACAAGTAGATTTGCAAATGAAAGCAAGAGACACTCAGGGAAGTTTTCATCCAGGTATCACTCAGTCAGGATTTTTTTTTCATGTGTGCTACCTCTAGCCAACATGCCAATGTATTTGAGGCCCTATAAGATGTAAAATAATAAGGCCGTATCTTCTTCAAAGGTGAAAAACAAACCACAGATGTTTCCAACAGCAGTTAAGAGCCACGAAGTGCTTTAGAAAATTTCCTGTAACTTTGTTTGACTCTGGCCCAGACAATCTAGAAAAATAACTTAAAAATTATTCACTTGAAAGAAGATTTTATGTTGCATGTAGAGTTAGCTAAGCTTAATATTTCAAATACTGCAGGCATTTTTCGCTATGTTTCGGGGGTGACATTAAACCTGGAATGAATGTCAGAGGCTGGCTATATAACTACAAGTCTGGCTATGTTACTACAAAAGGCACAAAAATCTTTATGTAGTGAATGTCAATGAACATCAGGCCACCTACATGCATTATGTCCTTTTCATCCTTTACAAGAGCCTCAAGTGAGGTATTAACATTCCGTTTCACAGATGAGAAACCTAGTAATTGACCAAGTAAATTCCAATTTTTTGTGTGTTACATCAGTTTCCCACTGAAACAATAACCTTTCTTTATCCATGTTTAGCTCCTTGCATAAGGTAAGTTATGCACACAAATTGGGAAATGTGGGTTCGTGCCAGAGCTCTGCCCTCATCAACAGGGAGGCTTTGGGTAAGCCACTTCCCCTTTCTGAGTGAATGGGCCAGATAGATGGCTTCTGAAAGCAGACTTGGCTCTGAAAAGCCACGGTTGCTTTAACTATTTTGCATGCCCATCTGAATGCTTATTTAGCCCTGTTCTGCCCATTAGTTTTCCTTTAGGGGTGGGGCTAGGGTAGAGCCTTATGCAAATATTGTGGGAGGAAGGAGGCACTATAAGAATCAGATCTTTCTTGGCCCAGAGAGCCACCAGAGACCAAGCCTCCTTGAATGACGCATTGGAAATGCATGCTCTCGGTGAACAACTTAGGGCTAGAACGTGGGAGGCCTTTCTGCTTTCATCCCAAAGATCACATTGTCAAATGTCTGTCGATTGAAAAATAAAGGTTTTTGTTGAGCCGATATTATGAAACATTACTGTATCTCTAAAAATAACTTTGCTCTGCTTATGAGGCAATATATAATTGAGGTCACACCAGCATACCCTGGCTGTTTACAAATTGTGAGGGGTGGAGTTAGGGAGTGAAGCAAGTAGGTGAGATACTTTGGCAGGCTTTCTCAAAGATGGTGGTTTTGAAAAAGAAAGAAGGGGCAGTTCCATACATGACATAGATGTTTGAAATATTTTTCTTCTGATAGATTGGAGCTTAAAAGTAGCTCAGGGAGAAAATATGCAAAGGACTGATTATGAAGACAATGAAGATGCTTGTTAAAACTGGGATTTGTAGAACGTGATAAGAGGCCAACTTGGAGTCTGATAGATGATGATCGACTTATTTCTTCTTCTTGCTTCTCTTCTGAGGACAGTTGCCTTGAGTTGAATGAAGCCTGCATTCAGATATCTAAAGCAGGTGGCTAGACTTTGGCTAACTGGCTGGGAGATAGAGGAGGAAGGGTGTGTGTGATGTTGGAGACAGATTAAGAAGACCTTTTAGCTACCTGAAGGACAGCCACCTTTTCTTATAAACATTTCCTCTCTTTTCATCACTTCCTCTTTTGTATTTATCCAACTCACTGAGGGCAACTTGCAAAAGATTTGCAGAGCTCTGATTTTTAATCTGGACGTTATTGCAAGCTGGACCTTGAAGAAGGATAAGGCAAACACTCTGGTAACATTTGCTCTCATGGATACCCTGTGCATGTTTGTTAGGGATGAACATATCACACTGCCCATGGCAGAGTCCTTGGGAAATGAGGCAGGGAAGAACTCTTTCTTATAGAGAAGGCTGTGAAATAAGGACACAAAATTCACCCTGGGTCCTGACTACTCAACCTTAGTTTTCATGGCAGCAGCTGGTTCTGAGATACTTGGAGTGAAAACCATATGATCTTGTTGCCAATGTGAAATGTACAAAATAATATTGACTCCTGCAGGACAACTCTCTTTAGGCGGGACACTGACAGTCTAGAGTGTCTGACCAACTAGTGTTAAGTGGAGTCAAAACCCAGTTTTGTCTAAATCAAAAACCACAAGTCATATGTGAGAAGATGTCCTCTCCCACCTAATTGGGATTTGCTTTGATAGCATCCACGATCAGAAGCTATTAGCCTCTTAGGAACAGTGTCTGTGATGAGAAACTTGTTCACGGTACCTCAATGACTTGCTGTTGAAGATGCTTCTCTTTACGTAGAGCTGAAAACTGTCTCCCAGTAATTTCTAACTCTGAACTACACACACAGAATCTATTTCTTCTTTCAAATGACAATTTTTCTAATGTTTTGTGACCATTTTCTGTCCCTTCTTTTCTCATTTTTCTCATAAAAGTCTGTTTTCTTGGTCTGAATTTTTTCCTCTGCTTCTCAGTCTTAACTGACTTCTAGACCCTTCTTCAGGAGACACTCTAGATTGTCTCCAGACAATCTAGAGAGTTGTCCTGCAGGAATAAATGTTACAGATGGGCCTGCCTGCCGTAGAGGCCAGTGAGCTATGATCTCCCTTGAGCTGGGCATTACATTGCTATTCTGGCTAGTTAACGCCAAATATTATGTTCAATGAAAAGAAGCTAGATTCAAAAGATTACAAACAGTATGATTCCATTTATACAAAACTTAAGTATGAATAAAACAAATCAGTGATGGAAACGTTCCTTGTTTTGTATGAGGTAGTGTGTAATGGGTGTACAGTTGTCAAAACTCAGCAAATTGGTCACTGATCTGTGTATTTCACTGTATGTAGTTATACTTCCAAGGGAAAAAAACTCAGACATTTTTCATATAGCAAGACACCTTTTTTCCTCAAACTGTTATTTGTTTAGCTTGAGGTATTTATAAGACAACAGAAGTGCCGCAAATGTATATCAAGAAGAGCAGCTGCCAGCTTTTTTCTTGTTAGTCAATTAAGCATGCACAAATTTGCCTTCTCCATCATATGAATCTACTTCTGTGTATTAAAAGAAAAAAAGAACAACAAAATCTCAAGCACAAGTAACATTTTAATGCCAATTGCCTTCATGAAAACGAATTGCTCCTTGGTATTTTATTAAATTGCAAGGATTATAAAGTGATTAGGAAAGCATTTTTATTAAGCTGGAATAAGACTTATGTGCCCTTGCCCTGGAGAAAACAGCACCATTCCACTCAAACAAATGCTAATCAAATAAAGGCTAATGATAGTTGCTAGGTTTCTTTGTAGGTATGGCAGTGCAAAGATTAGGTCTTTTTTGAAAGCACATATTCCAATACTTTTCTTTCTACTATTTCTACTCTACTCAGAATTCGAACGTTAGTTCAACTCACTAAAGCGGCAAGAAACTGAGGTTTTCCAGAAATAGAACTCTCTTCAGTCAATGACTGGGACCATTTTCAAAGTTCCCTAAAACAGGATATGGAAAAAAGCCAGGAAGCCTCATAACCCCAGCCTGACCACAAGTAAAATGTCAGACAAATGCTAATACAGGGGCATCCCATGACACCCCTGACCAGCACGCCTCAAAACTGTCATGGTCATCGAAAACAAGGAAAGTTTGAGAAACTGCCACAGATAAGAAGAGCCTAAAGAGACATTAAAACTAAATATCATGTGGCACCTTGTATGGGATCCTGAAAAAGAAAAAGGACATTAGGGAAAATTGAGAACTGAATAAAAATGAACTGTAGTTAACAATAATGTATAAATATTGGTTCATTAGTTATAACAAATGTACCACACTAATGTAAGATATTAATAGGGGAAATTGAGTGAGGGATATATGGAAATCCTCTGTACTATTTTCTTGATTTTTCTGCAAATTTAAAATTAAGTCTAAAAAAAGTAAGATTCTAAATAGTTTGTATAGCACAGAAATGAGTCCAGAAGGTTATGCACAAAATGTTTTCAGAGGTTATATATCTTCATGGTGGGATTAACGGTTTTTAAAAATGAATAAATGAATGAATGAATAAATAAGCCATGAGGGGAAGCATCCATAATCTGAACTCTTTGCCCATTTCTCTGGGCCTGGGGAAGGACAGCATTAGCCTCCGATCAGGTGCTTTGGCTATGCTAGGTCTACCACCTGATGATTATGAGACTGAGTTTTGATCCCCAAATCAAACACTACACATTTTGCCTAGCATTTGGTAATGTCAGTCTTTTTGATAATAGCCATTTTAGTGGGTATGAAATCATGTCTCATCATGGTTTTAATTTGCATTTTTCTAATGATAACTGAAAATCAGCAGCTTTTCATGAATAACTGGGCATTTGTAGATTTTCTCCTGAAAGCCCTTCCTTCTGGGAACCCAGCCTCTCCTTCCATCATTGAGCTCCAAGTCTAAATTCTAAGTTAGGTCCAGTAACTGGGCATGGGATCTTGGATTTTTAATGAGGCAACAGCCCTCAGTTTCTTGTTCATCCATTTTTGGTTTACTCTAAAGGTAAGTTGAAGAGTGTCTTTGTTGAATCCCATCTGTTTTGCCCGTAGGGGTACCGTGTTCTAGTAACTATTTCTGTAACTGCCTCAGCCATGCCCTCTATTATTCCAACCATGCTACTCATTATGATAATTAGATTCATCTGGTTTCTGACACCATTATCTGTCCACTGTTTTGGGTGGGGGTTCCTATCATCTCTATCACTATCAATTAGCTTAGTTCTGTAATGGCCTTTCTTACCATCGCCAGCAGTCTACAGAGGAGATCCACCACTGAACCTCTTAGCGATGCTGGTGTGACTCTCACCAGTATACTTAAGACTATCCTATGAAATGTAGTCATTTGGTGGGTAGTCTGGCCTAATGTAGGATATTTACTCCAGCATGCCCACTTCTCTGAGTCTTTCAACCCCTTCCTCCAGCATCTACTATGGTAATTTTGGCAGTTCACCCTCACTTATCGGGGACCATTGCTCTTTCCATGCATCTAGGAAACAGCTTAGCAGCAAGTATGTACCATTTCTTGGGGTCCTTGCCAGGATGTTAAAGTCTATATTTCAGAGTATGCCCAAGTCAATAAGCTTCTTCTTATTCAGTATTATGTCCTAGCCTCCTTGATTAAGTACCCTCAAATCCAGTCTCGTATGAATGTATACTTGCTAGGTAGGTCTGGCAGCTCCTTTAGGGGTGGAGTCCCTTTTCTTCCTTATCGGGCCTAGCACGTCTATAGCTGGGTGAGACTGCAACTTAATCCTAGTTACAGGCCAGAAGGCAGAGGCCTCTGCATTGTCTTTAAGAGTTTGGGCCAAATCAACCCAGACATTCTATACTATGGGTCAGGATTCATATTCCCCAACTAAATTCCTGACTTTGGCATAACAGACCTGCTTTGATCAAGAGTTTTAACATTTCACTGAACTTTGGGCGACACTTTGTATGAAGGCCTGGAGCTGGGCCTGGGCTTTCACTTTCCCTGCTCTCCCTCTGCAGGTGAGGAAAGCCTCTGGCTCTGTCACTTGGCTTCCAATTGCCTGTTAATTGCTCTCAGCCTTTCGTTCAGCTATATTCTTTTTGCAGAACTTCAACGGAGTGTAGCAAAGTTACTCTTTCCCTGATAATTTTCTAACACCAGATACATAGCACCAGCTACTGCATTCCCTTCCTCCTATGCATTATCCTCATTCATCACAGGGAATTTTTAATTGGATCAGGGGCTGTTCGTGCTCCAGCTACCTTCAGGGATGGGGTTCTCATTGCCAGCTGGGTGGTGAGTGACCTAGCTCCTAGATATCATTTTATTGCCTGCTTTCTTGGATCACTCCTGGCACCAACGTTCACAGGTTGGGTTCTCTGGGAAGCTGACTCTGAGACAGAGTTTAGTGTATATGATGTTAATTAGGGAGAATCCGTGGAACTGATATCCAAAGAAAGGTTAAAAAGAAAGCAGGATTGGGTAGTGGGAAAAAAAAAATCACTGAATTTTTTATATCACAAGAATTACACGGTCATTGTAGAAAACTTAGAAAACAAAGAGAAACAGAGGAAGCAAAAATCCCCTCAAATCTTAACACTGCTAATTTTTTGATTGCAGAATATTTTTTATACATTCTTATTTAAAAAATGGTTTCACTCTGTATGTAATATTTCATAATCTATTTTTCTCATTCATATATAACCATGCCTTGTTTTATTGTGTTTGTATTTATTGTGCCTCGCAGAGTTGTGTTTTTTTACAAACTGAAGGCAAACTCTCCACCAGCAAAAGATTACAACTTGCTTTGTTGTCATACATGCTTCATTGCAGTGGTCTGGAACCGAAAGTGCAATATCTCCGAGATATTCCTGCATTATGAGCATTTTTCCACAACAGAGGAAACTATTTTGTTATTTTAGTGGCTACAGAGAGAGGCTTACACACCATATGAGAGGCTGGATAGTCTATGTCTCATAGGACAGACTCTGGGGCCAGATGCCTGGGTGCCAAGGTTAGCTCCACACTTACTCGTGTTATGATCTGGAATGAGGTAGTGAGCCTCTCTGTACTTCAGTTTCAATCATCTGTAAAATGCTGACGGTAACTGTGATACCTATCTGTTGGGAGGATTAGATGGGTTAATTAATATATGTGGAGTGTGAAGAAGAGAGCCTAGCATTCAGTAAGTGCTGTGTATGCGGTGTTAGTGCTTTGTATGAGGCACCATTATTTAGCCAAAGTCTCTACTTTTCTATATTTTCTCTGATAAATAATGTTGTGATGAATACCCTTCTTCTCAGGGGTGGGTAAGGGATACTTATTTTCCTGTTTCTACAGATCAGTTCCTAGAATTAAAATGGCTGTGTTAAAAGGTAAGTACATTAAAATTTTTTATGCTATTTTTTGACTGATAAACCAATCAGAATATTGCGCCAGTTTCCAGAACCAGCACTATCGTATGAGCGTGCCCATTTCCTCATATTGTCTCCAACACAAGTATTATCATTCATGTAAAGCTTTGTCAGTCCGATAGGTGGAAAATGAGGATTCAATTCATGCTTAATTACTAGAGAGTTTGACTTCTTTCATAGCTTTGCCAATTCTACTTCTTTTGTCAACTGGCTACACATGGCCTTTGCCTATTTTTCCAAAGGGTGTTCCTTTTTCTTTATGAATTTGAAATAACTCTTTATGTATTAAGGCTACTCTATATATTTTGCAAGTCTTAAATATAAAAATGGCTTATTAAATTTAATATTGAAGTTTTGAGTTTAGGCATTAAAGCTATGTTTAATATGAGAGATCAACTGGTTTTTAGAAACCCTTTGTACATAAACTAGTGAATCTGGGTGAAGGGTAAATGGTGTTCTTTCTACTATTCTTTATTTTCCCCTATAAGTGTGAAATTATATCAGAATAAACCCCAACAAACAAGCAAACAAACATAACTGAAAAGAAAGCCAGCTGGTGGGATACAGGTGCCTGGTTAGCCCAGCCACTAAATGCCTCATGATTTTCATTATGTTTGTGGCTGCTAGAGAGACCTCAGAGCCATCTTTGTGGTCAGCCTGAGACAACAGTCTATGAGTTACTCCTGCAGCCCAGAGATCTGCCCTTCTCTGGCCTGAGACCCCAGGCCTGCTGGAATAATCATACCCTTCCGGTCTGTTATCATCAGCTTAGTGTCCTGCTTGCAGTGGTAAGAAATGATAATGGTACATAGCCTCTTTTGTTAGGGAAGCTCTCCTTTCTTCCCACTGGCCTCAGGAGGATTGGAGGTGGCAATGCAGTTTGAGTTTGTTTTTCTCCATCTTCACAATTCTTATGCAAAGACCTACTCACTTAGAGGAAAAAGACATCTTATAAGGTTCCATCTGTGCAACTAGAAAATTAGTCCTTAGACTAACATATTTGCTTGGTTATGCTTCAGAAACAAATTAACTCCCAAATCTCTATGGCTTAATTCAATAAAGATTTATGCTACCCATCCAACATGAGCAGTGGAGGTCTGGGGGTTAGTGATGGCTCTGCTCTGTGTAGTCACTCAGGGGTTCAGGTCAACAGAGGCTCTACTGCCTGTCACGTCGCCAGTTGTCACAGCAAAAGAAGAAAGAAGCATGGAGAAATTATGCTCACTGTTCTCCGCTTTTCTCTAAAGTGTCACATGTGATTTCCACTCATATCCCATTGCCCTGAACTAGTAACGAGGCCCCACTTATTTGCAAGGTGGCTGGAGAAAGTGGAGAAACTGAGCAACATGCAGTGAGCTTTGCTGTCTCTGCCCACTCCCAGCACTAGCCGCTGGAAACTGCCTTCCAGCACTGTAATTTAACTAGTTATAATATTTTGCTTAACGTCCGTCTTGCTAGATTTAGAATTTGTGTGTGTGGGGGGTGAAGAGGGCCCTCTTTGTTCACCACAGATTTTTAATGCCCAGCTAGGTATCTGGCACAAAGTATACTAATAGAACTGTGACCTCTGTTGCCATCTGGTGGCAGTATATACAAATTACAGGAGCTGTTACTTTTAAATTATGTAGAGAAGACCGAGGACTCCGACTTTAACTCTTTCGAGGGGTGGGATGGGAGGAGGAGCTGCAAGCGGGAGTGTGTGGAAGTGAAACAGAATATTGGAAAAGAGAACTGTTCCAAGATTTTAGTAGAAAAATATTGTACAGCAAGAATGTCTGGGTAGTTCTGATGTTCTATCAGTTCTGACCCTGCCCCAGTTTTACCCCCTCCCCAATTTGGCTGGTGAAGAGCTTTCAGTGTAGCCTGGGTTTTCAGAGTTGTTAGGAGTCAAACTGAGTTAAAATATCCAATAAAATTTAAAAATCTACCCATAGCTGCTAAATCACTTGCAAAATGAACTCTTGCTGAAAACAGATAAAGCTAGAGACTTTTTTTTTCCCCCTCTAGTACATCACTTAGTCAAGCTCCATGTTCAAGTGGCTTTTGTCAAAGCTGAAAACATTCAAGGTGAAGAACCATGTTAAGGAGCTTTCTAAAAAATTATCTGGCCCTCAACTTTGAGATTTCTGAGAAGCGCCAGGGCCAGCTGTGGCTGCTAACTGCTGTGCCAGATGAAAGCTAATGACCCCGGGGGCAGATGGAGGCTTTTAAAAAGCAAAGCTTAATTGAAAGTAATAGTGGGAGAGAGGAAAAATTGGAGAACAGTAATGGAAGGAGTGCATTAGCGAGGTTTCTACGCTCTCACTCCTGACCCAGAGACTCTGGGCTCTTCCCTGTAAATGGCCCCTTGGTCTCAGGAATCCATTATCTCCCCAGGATGCCCCATTATGTGCTTAGTGAGACAGAAACTGTGGTGCCCTCCTGCTGGCTCTGGAGAGGAGGAACCTGAGGCAAAAGACGTTTCCCAGAAAATAAGAAACAAAACTTAGTTAAACAGGAAGGAGAGCAGGAGGAGGCAGCGCAACCTTTTGACTGTACAGCAGGCTGAGAAGTCTGCTTTGTTCACGAGGAACTGATTAACTGGATGTGGGTAAGGTGGTGAACGAGAATTACAAATATGTACATACGCCTTGCAAGTACCATGTCTAGAAACAATAAAGAAAAATGTTTAAGAGAAAGTCCACTGAGGTGAAAGACTTTTTGGAATCAAGAGGGACAATCTTGAATTTTTAATGAATAATAACTCACAGGGGTATAAGCCGGGTACCAGGCTAAATGCTTCTATATGGTTTATCCCTCAGTCCTCATGGGTACTTTCTGAGGTAGATGTTGCTATGATTCCCAGAAGGTTCTATAATTTGCCCAAAGTTATGCAGCTACAAGGAGTGGTATCAGGGCTTGGCTCTAGGCTGTTGTACCCAGAGCCCTGGCTTTCACAGCAGGTTTCTATGACTGACACTGTTCTTTCCCACACCCTGACACCTAGCTCCTAAATGCTAAACTAACATCACTAGTATTCCTAGGAAGTCATATTGTCTCTCAACGCTGCCTTCCCTGCACCCCCTCCTTTCTTCTTTGCCTAGTTAGTGATATAGAACCATAATCGACATCAACAAACCATGTTTATTCTACTGTGTGGGGGGCTGGGGATATAGCCATGTATAAAAGAGGGGTCTGCTGTCCCCAGAAGTGATATATTTGGCTAACCAAGGTTTTTCATGGCTGGTTCCCTAGATTGCCACTCCTCGCACCCTTCCCCCTCCCCCAACCAATTTTTCTTGGCCACACCCACACTTCAAAACTCTGAGCTCAAGAGAACCCAGAGAGAACAGCCAGAGGCCCCTAAGCCACCCTTTCCTGTGAGAAGGTTCTTAGAATTCTTCAAAGGATCTACTCAGCGTTATTGGGTTACGGGGTATGCTGAGGAGTGAAGACACCAAAGTGAAGTGTATCTTGTTAAATGAAATGCTGTAAACTTCTTGAAACTCAATTTGCTAAAGAGAAATTATATATTTTTTGCTTCGACCTCGACAGGGAAAGTGCATCATTTAATTTAGAGTGAAAAAGGTCAGCTAGGTTCTGAATTTTCCTTCTCACTATGAAGAAGAATTTGCATCTACAAACCCAGAAAAGATTGAGAGTGGCAGAAACTTTTCTGCTAAACTGTGAAGTGCATGCACAGAGGCAATGTAGTGTTAAGAGGCCCTGAGTGAGGCGGGTGGGGGCTCAGCTGTCTTTGTATTTTCAGCACAGGGTAAATGTGCCCAGGCTGGCAGTTTTCTTGGAATGGAACATTAGGTCACTGTTAGGGACAGAATTCAGGACCAGGAGTTGGAAGACTAGGGCACAGGTTTTCTTAATGACTGACAATCTATGATCCTAAGCACATCATTTAATTTCTCTGCCTTAGTTTAATAATCCATACAATGGGGCAAGAGTGGTGTTATCCCGTCTCATGAGTTTTGTTAATTAACTAAATCAATCAAAAGTAGTACATTATTTCTGAAATATTCTGGTCAAAGCTCTTAGTAAACTCTGCTCAAAATCTTTGGCTCACAGAATAGTGCCATCTTTCAGCATGACATGCAAGTTCCTTCACCACCCAACGGCAAGGTCATGTCCCTTTGCACACTGTCAAGTGCCCTATGCTCACACCACGCATATCTATCTGGATTTCTTAATCAAACCCACTTCTTCACATTTCAGTCTAGGCCATTTCCTTTCTGCCATACCCTAAATTTCCTTGTTTGCTCTGAAACTGGACATTAGGTTTACACTTCCCTTCCCAGGTCCCTGAATTCTTCCTTTCTAAGCTGAATGAACTTGCATGAGTTATTTAGCTTATTTGAGCTTCAATTTCCTCATCTACAAATGAGGAAATGCAGTTATATTAGAGAATTTCTAATATAAAGGTAATGAAAAATATTAGTCATATGCCCAGCGCAGGTGGGATGTTCTGTTGGCCTTTCCTCTTGTGAAATTGCTTACAGATAGGAGTCTTCGGAAAGGATGCCTTTTCCAAAGGACATACCGAAGGATAAAGATATGGGTCATTGTATTCAATGGAGCCCATACAATGACCTATTTATTCTAGTTAGTCTGGGTAACAAGTATTGGTCAGAAAGAAAAAACATTGGGGATTGTACTGACATCGAACTCAAAACATGCATGCGGAATAAGGGAATGAGCTTCTCAATCAAAGCCCTTTGGTTTCTCAAGCCTTCTTTGTGGCTCACCACCTTTCCTCAAGTCTGCCTTCTGATTTCCCTCTTTTTGAACTACTTCTCTCTGCAGGAAACCCTGGGAAGATGACTGACCCTGGGAGAAAGAAACTCAAGAAGGCAAGTGGCAGCAAATCAGGCCAGGCCATCAGGCTGTGGAGGTGAAAATGAAATAAAGGGAAAATCTTCTTCCTTCTTATAAGAAGCTGTAGCTTTAGGAGCCATGGAAGGTGCGAGGCCAGATCAATGCTTACTGGCTATCCATTTCTATCAGCCTCCATCTTGGCCACCTTTCTGCACAATGGTCCAGCACAGTCAAGGTTCTGTAAAGGTATAAGAGACCAGAAAAATTTTTCTTCTTAGACCTGGGATGGGAATGCTCTAAGCAGAAAGGTAAACTCTCATTTCTTCCTCAGAAGAGCTCTCCTCAGTAGGGAAGATTTGACCTAATCTTCAGGAGAACAAGCCAAGAACCAGAACAACCTTAGCCCAGAGTTTGGGACCTTGTGAAAGCAGGGGGATGTGCCATGGGAGATCTATTCCATGCTGGTTTTAGCCCAAGGTGGAAAAGCACTGGAGCATGGGGTGGTGGTGATATGGAACCAAAAGGTAGGAGGTCTATTACTGCCTACGTGATGGAAGAGAAAGTATTAGCAGCTCCTATTCTAGAAGCAGCTTACTCTCCAGGGGGGCAAAGGCACACTTTCATTGGGTTTCAGAGGGAAGAACTTTAGTGGCATACACATAAGGATGCAGGCTTGGGAAGCAGGGCAGAAAATACAAACCTGGTGGCCTTCCAGTATTGCCTAGATGAGTGTGTTTTGTACTTTGGAGCTTCACAAACCCAGAGTTAGGGAAAGCCATGACAAGGTGAGGATCTAACTCTTTCCCTCAGGCATCAACTTCAACATCCAGCAACGTGTAAAAAGCATATTTTACTTGTGTGAACGAACATGTGAAACCATCAGGGGAAAAGCATGCTTGAAAAAATGGCAAGCATCAAGTAGATGTGTTTTAAAGAATAGCAGGCTGGTAATTGCAGACCAAAAAGCTTTTTCCTCTCCAGAGCCTGAACACTGATGCTGGCGGTGTCCCTCCCCCAGACAACCCTTGTCGCTGAGCACTTGGGCTTCACAACATTTAAACTTATCAGGGTGTGATCATCACAGCTCTTGGCAAAGCCTCCAAATTATACCTTTTATAATTTTGTTATTCTTTTTATGCCACAAAGTCTTATGCTGTGCGTTAACTTAAGGCAATTAACTTTATCAGGAAGAAAAGACTAACCTTGACTTTTTCCAGAAGTTGAAATTGTGGGATCAAACGCTTTTTAGTATCACCCTCAAGCGCCACCTTCCGGCAGCTCCTCGGTACTGTCATGGAAATTTCTAGCCGTCTCAGCTTTGTAGGTGAGCTGAAATGTGCACCACCTTTGTGTAAGGGATGTGGTACAAGAACTTTCCAAGAAACACTTGTATTCCCGGCAACTGCTTTTCACTAGAGATTTAATGATTTTATAACAACTAAGTAGTAAAAGGGGCCTTTTTAATGTATAACTTGGGGGCCTCAAATGGAAAATTACTAAAGACTCAATTCAGTTGAAAAACTGGTTAGACTCCTTAGTCACTGAGGTTACTGGCTAGATGAATAGATTTATTAGATATTTCATTAAAATCCAAGACAATCTAGAGTCCCTATTTTAGCTATTAACTTTGGTAACTTTCCAAACTTCAAACCTGGACTTTCTAATTATTATTTTTAAACCAGAAGCTGGCAATTAACTATCTAGATAATATGCTTCTTCATTTTCAGGTTCTGATTCTGATGAATAAGAGAAAGAAAAAAAAAATCAAAGATAATATGTTAACCTTAACAAACTACTTTTTTTTAGTTGAAAACTGTTTAGAAATTCAATGATCTGATCCAAATGCCCTCCCATTGTCCCTTGGACTCTCCTTACTCTATTGGTTGCCTTTGCGCTGGACCTGGCTTGACTTTGGGCTCTGCCACTTTCTGTTGGACTGTATCATTTAGGATCCTCTCAGCTGCAAGTAATGAAAAACCCAACTAAAACTGGCCAAACCATCTTTTACTAACTCATTTACACAGAAAGTCCAGAAACAGGGCAGTTCCAAAGTTGGGGTAAATCATTTGCTCGATAACATTTCAAGTATCCAGCCCTCCCATCTTTGTTTTCTCTGCCAACCTTAGTGTACTGGCATCTGTTCTTAAGGTGGTGACCACAGTTCAGGCACCACCTCTAAGGGTAGCACAGCCTGTTTCATCAACACAATACATGCATTTTTAAAAGAAGGAAATGCTGCCTTGCTCAAAGCCCCCAGAACACTTCCTCTCCATGCTGGTGAGGATGGAAATGATCATTTGTAGTTCAGACGGGTGAGTCCCAGCACTGCTGCACATGAGAATCACTGAGGAGCATTGTAACTATTGAGGCCTATGACTCGCTCCCAGAGAGGCCGATTTAACTGCACTCGGATCGTTCTAATGTGCAGCTAGAGTTGAGACCCTTGGCTCAGTCTAATCACGATTCCCTTACCTGGGCTGGAGTAGGGGCTCAGCCTCCCTTGAGTTCCGCCCACCTGATACCTAGAATCAGGATTCTAATACAGAGAGGAGGTTGGGTGGAGATGGAGATTTAGCGGGCAAACGAGCGTCCATTGCACTTTGAGTCTTCTATTTTTTGCCTGGAAAATGAGAATCATGATGTGTCTTGTAGGGCAGGTCTGCAGGGGTTGTGGCTCAGAAAGCTATGAGAATTCCAATCTGACCTGCTCACCAGATCTCCAGACCTCACGGAGAAACCATTTTTTCTTTCTTCCTTACCCCAGTCCCCCTCCCCCATGCAGGACCAGGTCTCAGGGTTGGCTGGTGGCAGGGGCAAGACTGTCCTTCACTTCTCACTGCTCTTCTAAAGCTTTCTCTGTCTCCCTCCTCTGTTTTATATCCAGGGAGTGGGGTGTGGGGGGAGGGAACCAAACAGTTTTTCTGGCTCACATAAATTGCACCCCCTAAGAGTTACTTCTCAGATTTGGGGTGCTCCCCTGAGTGTCTTGAGTTGAAGATGTTCTGAAGGTGCAGACTTCTGGCACCTGGTATCTTTGTGGTATCCGTGGATGCTCCAAGAGGTCTTCCTGGATGCTCTCTGGAAATAAGCTCTTTCCGTGGGGTTTCCATCCTGGTCACAGAGGGCCCTAGTTAGTGCTCACTTCAGTGCACTTCTTCTCTGGGGAGGGGTTAGGGTGGGAATGACAGAACACGGCCTTATATTTGATTTTCAGCCAAGTATAAGGTAAGATATAATGTGAAGTATAACGTAACAGCCATTTGGGAGGACATTCAAGCCCTGGTGCCCAGTGTCACCTTCTCCTCCGGAGTCTTCATCCACCCAGGGGATTCCCCGCCCGCCCCCACCTTATCTTGCTCCGTCCCACAAGTCCGACTCCTACGGGAATTCTTAGGCCTTCAAACATGTACATCTGAATATGCCTTTCAACATTCCTTCAACAGATGTCTGCTGGCTGCCAACTATGTGCCAGGCATCATCTGAGGCCCTAGGAATGCAGCAGTAAACCAGATGGATAAAGGCCCTGTTCCCACAAAGTTCACCCTTGTGTAGGGCGACTATAAGCAAATCTGACCTAAAGTGTCAGACAGTGACGAGAAGAAAACGAGAGAGGATGGCGGGATAGTGAACTCTTGGGGTGAATGAGCCACTTCAGAGATGGCATCAGGAGTCTCTGAGGGGAGATGTTTAGGATGAGGCCTGAATGCTAAGAGGAACCTTAGCCAGGCAGAGCTGGGGGAGGAATGGTTCAGACATAGGGAACAGCAGGGAAGGCTTCCAAGGTGGGAACAAACTTGGGGTGCTGGAGGAACGGTGAGAAGGCTAGTGGGCTGGAGCAGAGGGTATAGTGTCCAAGCTCATGTAGAACTTAGGCCAATCCCAGGACATGACTGGATACCTGTGTTAACGGTTCCTAAATGGTAATGTGACCATCAAGAAGTTTCCCAAATGATCTATGGCAGAGCACATAAGACTCTCCCACAGTGACAGTGCTGCCTAAGTCCACCTGTACACCTAAAAGGACCTCACCTTCAACCCCAAGGACAGCACCCTCCTTTTAATGTCACCCTATTTCTGGTTCATTATAAATCTGTTGTTTTCTTAAGCACTTTATATATGAATCTCTGTCTCCACGACAGGACATAGAATTTTTCCCTATGCTCTGAGAGCTGTCTTACATTTTCCATTGATGAGAACTGGCATGTTCTGCAGTTTCGTGGGTGGTACACAGCCTTGCAGACCCTCTCAGCCAAAGAGTTCTTTCTTGAATTTCCTGAGTTGAAGATGTTCTGTGATGTGCTCATGATGATTAGCTTATGTCCCTAGCAAGGACACTGGGTCCAGGACCACAGTGAAGAGAGGATTTGTCCCTACTTCCCAAAGTCAGGTGGTTGAGATGATGTCAGTTTTGTGGTGGTGCAAAAACGTGGAGATCAGGATTCTCTTATGTAATGGTTTTCAGATGGTTGAACTATTAACTTATTTCTGAACCCACTGAAGCTGAAATGTGGGAAGTTGGTAGGAAAATATACAGATACACATGTCTTGGATATTTTAAGGAGGTGCAAAGTTTCCCAGGGACGTTTTACTAAAAATAGATCAGGAACAAGAGGGAAATTATGTAACACCACTAACAGAAGCCACATCTGCCTACAATCAGCAATCAGAGACTGCAGCGGGGCAAATGACCCTTCCTGTTAATGTGCCTTTCTGCTAAAAAGCACCAGCAGAACTCTCTGTCACACTCCATTTGTAAAGCTAAAGTGTGCGTGTGATTAGAGACATCTATTCCTCTGATCATTGTAATGGTGCTCTTCAGGAGATGATCAAAGAGGAAAGCTGGCTCTCAGGTTTAGCTGGAGACCAGCGTCCTTAAATAGAAATGCAGAGACAGACCCTGTAAGACCTAGGCAGAGCTGGGTGGGGGTGGGAGACCTTCAGAGGAACCTTGTCTCCCAAGCAACAGAGCTGTTGTCTGGTGCTTGTTTCCTCCTTGCTATCAGCTTGTTTTGTGTCACTCAGGGCAGTTGTCAGTGACTTAGCCCTGTAGAGGGGTATGGGAAAGATAAAAGGAGGAATGCCATGTCCATGAGGGCATCGCCCTTTAAAGGTTTCCCCTGCCAGCAAATTTTAAGTGGTAGGAGCAGAAATGACAACCACCACTGGCATTTTTGGTTTTGTGGGATGAATAGTAAAGAGCCATTTAAGTGAGAGGTACTGAGCACCCCTTCCTGGTAGCTCTTCCTGCCATTGGAAGTCTGGTTGGCCAGCATGCTGTAGACTGTATCTGGAAGGCTCTGGATAAGGATGTGAGAGCAGAGGAAGGTGGAACACTCCACCACTTCCCTCTTATCTCAAGTCTGGCCTGGAGCAAAGATCCTCAGATGCTGTTGGCCAGGTGCTAACTTGTGCTTATTACGGGGGACTGATGACTCTTTTTCTGGTTTATCAGTCACTTTTGCCTTTCATGTCACGGTTTTGGAAGCTCTATACTCAGCTAGATGAATTGCTGCTTGGGTAGTGGCCAGAGTGTCAGTCAATCAGGGAGGCTCAAGACTAGAAGGAGCACGGAGGTGGGGGGGGGGGGGAGGGGGCAGGCCCAGGGCCAGGCTGATTGAGAGGCCGAACCACCTGGAGCTCCGCTGGGGGCTGTGGCCTCCTGGCTGAGAGCTAACCTCTGTGCTGACTCACCATGATTGTGGTTGAGAAAAAACCCAGCAAGCTGGTGGCTCTCATAAGCCCTGGAGCTACAAAATATAGGCCAGGGAACCTCAGCCGGAAGGGGCTTCCGCTAGTGAAAAATTAACCTCTCACCATCTCTCTTTTATGATCTGGAGTTACAAGGGGCCCTAGAGGACCCTGGGCATGTCCCTCTCTTGTCCCTTGAAGGACTGTAAAACCAGGTCAGGAAACAGGGTAAAGGGCAGGAGCAGTATCTGTCTCCAGGCCTCTCTAGGATGCTGCAAGTCCTATCATGCTCTTATTGGTCTTTCTGCTATGGCCACACCTGGATCCAGCAGGTTCTTGTCTCCGTCCCTTGGAGAGTTTAGCTCCTGCTTCCCAGGGAACTGGAATGAACCTCTCCAGAGTTATGCAGCTGCACAATTTAGGGATGAAGGCTGGGGAGTCAAGTGGGATAGAGGGGTGACGGTGGGGGTGCGATCTATGATGCACTTTATTCCACCCCCTGGAATACTGCAGAGGAGCCCTAAGACAGGTGTCCCAGGTGCTGCACCCCAACCCAGCTTCCCTCCCCAGCCTAATGCCCCTAATGCTGACAACTTAAATCAGTGACTAGACTCTACCTGGCTTATTAAGGCACTAAGTAAATACTTATTGAATATATAATGGTGTGGTAGACAGAATTATGGCCCCCAAAGATATTTATGTCCTAAAGCCTGAACCTGTGAATGTTATCTTACGTGGCAAAAGGGATTTTGCAGTGTGATTAATATCACGGACCTTGCAAAGTAGAGGTTATTCTGGATTATCAGGGAGGGCCAATTCTAATTACAAGTCTTTAAAAGCAGAAATGTGATTATAGAAGAAGAATCAAAGAGATGGCAGTATGAGAAGGATTCGGTGCCTTGTCGCTGGTTCTGAAATGTAAGGGGCTACATGCCAGGGCTAAAGGGAGCCTTCTAGGAGCTGAGAGTAACCCCAGCTGACAACCAGCAAGGAAACAGGGACCTCAGTACTAAACCCCATGGAACTGCCAATACCTGAATGAGCAAAGAAGTGCTTTCTCCCCTAGAGCCTCCACAAAGGGGTACAACCCTGCCAATCAATGCCTTGACTGTAGTCCAGTGAGACTCATGGGACTTCTGGCCTGCAGAACTAAAACATAATATATTGTGTTTTAAGCTGCTAAAGTTATGGTAATTTGTTATGGCAGCAATAGAAAACTAATACAAATGGCTACAGAGTAGAATACATTTTCTAATCGAACATAATTTTCTTACATCTGGCACCCCCAATTTCCTTAGTGGCTGCCAGTGGTGGAGGAGGCCTTTTTCATGGTTGGCTGGATTGTGGGGGTAGGGAGGGTATCTTTCTGGTCCTATATGCTTCTTAGAACATCTGGGTTTACTTCTTTGCTGGTGTCTTTTGGCGGCATCCACACCTGCCTGGCCCTGGGATAGATGTTGCTGGAGGCTCCCCACTGTTTTTTATCATCTCTGCTGCTTCAGAGAGGCAGCCACTGGCCCCTCACCGCAGGCAGGTGATCCACACCCATGCTTCATGCTCCTCTTTTCCTAGTACCCTCTCGGGGCTGGCAAATTGTCTCAGGTTCTAGCTAATGCCCCTGGACCAGTCTGGGTCCAAAGAAACTGGTGGACCTCCTCCATGACAACACTTGACTCCAAGGAAGCCCAGAAGTGACTTCTGGCACCTCCCACCTGTCTGTGCCTTGCCCTCTCCTCACTTCCTGTCTCCCCATGACCCAGTGACAGACGTGTCTGTGGGAGCTGTAGCTAGGGGAGAGCTTGCAATCTCTCCGCTCCTCAGGTCCTTTGTGGGAGTCCTGCTGCCTTCCTTCCTTCTTCCCACCCAACTTGGGACAATGCCTGAGGGTTGATGTCAGTGATGGTGATGAAGATGGCAAGGAAGAAGCTGCAGGCTCCTTCTTGTTAGCTTTTCTTTTAAACTTCTTTCTCTCTCTCCCTGGTTCATACTCCAGCAGGGAGAAAAATAAGGAAGCCGTTCCCATTCACAAAGACTGTAATCCCTACTGTTTATTAACTCACAGATGGTGCAGTGTCCTCTTGCACTTTGGTTTAGAGTGTCTTTGTTTTTAGCGGTCTTTGTGGGGTTGCCAGCAAAGAAAGGGACATGAGTAGGTAATCTGATTCCTCATGTTCTTTGTATGCAAAACTTGAAACTCTATCATAAGCTTATGGGTGCATGTCATAACAACCGGGGCCTCAGAGGGACAGCTTTGCCCAGGGCTTGCTTCCCCAGGTCTACCTCAGTGCTCTTTGCTGTCACAGTACAGGTTTACTTTGTCCCTTGATTCCTCTGGGCCTCAGTTTCCCTATTTTAGGCCAAAAGGGATTCATGGTATATACAAATATACAGTGCTGATAGAAGATAGCTAATGCTTTCATTTGTGTTCAAGTTTCATTGTTCATTCAGTTTTCTCAGGGTCCCTGGGTAGCCTATTGGCCCCACAAAATGCCTGGATTTGCTCTTCTAGGAGCCACCTCAGTTTTTTGTGGAGATGAACCGTGGCCCTGATTTACACTTTGAGCTCAGAAAGTCCCTTATCGAACTTTGAATCAGAACCAGCAGACTAAATGGAGCCCCGTGAGGTTCTTCTTGTGGTTCCCAGAAGAGGAGAACCAACCAGTCTTGGGTTCACAGACAACTGAGGTCAGTCCTTTTCATTCTGCCATGGCCCGCTGGCTTGGTTCCCCTCCACCAGGACCTCATAATCTGAGAGATTCCTCTTTGGGTGGCGAGGATGTCACTTTTAGGTGAGATCATCATGGGCAAAACAGTGCAGCCTGGTAAGAAAAGACTCTGTGTCCCAGATGCTGCACTGGGCTTTTTATGAGCATCGTCTCCCTTTGTCCCACAGCAGCCTGAGGAGCCAGGTGCTCTCTTCTCAGGAGAGGGAGGTGAGATTCCTTGAGAATGGACTTGGGGTCATGGCAACAGTCAGAGTGCTGGGTTTCAATCCCCCAATCTCTTACTTTGCGTAAGATACGTTAGCGCTAGGAGCCTTGGGTTTCTTATCTGTAAAATGGGGATAAGATTCCCTAATTCACAAAATTGTTGTGAAGATTAAATGAAATAAAATCCATAAAGTTTCTTGCACAGAATAGGTAATTAACACGTGTCCTCTGCCCCCGCCCCTCAAATGCAGAGCAAAATTTTAGCGTGACCCTTGGATAATTTGGGGGCTAACAGTAATTTCAACAAAAAACATTTGGGCAGTGTCCCATCCAGTGTTGTCTAAAGCCTCTAAACTTCCTTCCTCCCAGGAGAATTCAAGAATGGTTCCAGGGGCGAGAATCATGCCCTCGCGCTATTTCCCCTTTCTCCATTCCTGAGGGGCTGCGCTCCAGCTGTGGAGGGCTCACAGGAGACTCCTCTGCTTTTCAACACTATCTGACCTGTCTCCGATCTTATACACCTTTCCTACCGATTTTGTGTATGTAGTTAATTTAGCTTTTTGCTAACTTTTCAGTGAAATAACGTCTAATGGCACTCCTTTTCATTTTCCACGTGCCGTACTCCCTATAACTCCATTTTTATCCAGAGCTGATTTGGGGCTTCATTTTTCTGCCAACAGGCCTAGTTAAGTTTTACTCCATGATTCATCTGGCCTACTTCACATCTCTTGAATGACAGCACCCAACATTATTAAGCTGCTCATAGTATCGAAAGTGAAACTGCCACCTAGTGGTCATTGGAGGTGTGACTGCCTTTTCATGAAAGAAATCCTGTTTACTGGTATCTGAAAAGTTGATGGTTTTCTTTTAAATTAAGTTAGAAGATGTGATGTGAATCAGATCAAACAATGTATCTGCTTCAAAACCTTACTGGAAAGAAGTAAATGAGTATTTGCAAATTAAAATGAATAGTGAAACAAAAAATCAGATTGATGCACACTGCTTTGCCATCTAAGACACTACTTTTTTTTTTCTTTGACTAAAGTTAAATTCAAGTGAAGTCCCGCATAAACTAAGTAAGTAAACCAACCAACAAACCATCTAAACCGACCACCAACAACAAGAATGGCTGTTTTCATTTATCCAACATGTATCTACCAAGTGCTAGGCTGGCTCTGGGCAGCACTCAAAAGTTTAATGGGCATCGGAGCAAGCCATCACAATACATTGTGATGATTTAAAGTCAGGGAAAGGAGAATCAATGGTGCACCACAAAGAAGACCTGTTAACTCTGTAGAGCAGTGAAATTTGAGTCCAGTTGTTAAGGAAGATTAGATTTTGTCAGGTAGGAGGGATGGAGGGCCCGAAGGGAATTCTGCCTGATTCAAAGAACACATGCAAGGCCCAGAGGGAGGGAAAGAAAGGACCAGCTCAGGCGTTGGTAAAATGTGTAGTGTTACCAAAAATATAATTCATTCTAAAGCTTTGTTCCGACAATGTATTTATCGGCTACCTATTCCATTCAAAGTAAATAGTCAAAGGTATGAGACACCAAAATGTAAGACATGGAAGCATGTTGCGATGATGTCACTTTATAGATTCAAAGCAAACCCAATAAAAATTCTATTAGTTTTTTTTCACTTGTGGACATTGACAAGCTACTTCTAAAGTTTATTTAGGAATGCAAAGAGCCATGAGTAGCCAAGATGATTCTTGAAAAATAAAAAAAAAAATTGGAAGGCTTGCACTACCAGGTATCAAGGCTTATAATAAAATAAAGGTAAAAGAATTAATCATTAGAAAACTGGCAGTATCCACTAAAAATGAGTATAGGCATACCCTCTAATCTAGCATTTCCACTCCTACATATACGCCCAACAGAGATGCATATGTATTTAACAGAAACTTATACTAGATCATTCAAAGCAGCACCATTCATAATAGCTCTAAATTGTGACTAGTAAAATAGCCAGCAGCATGGTAGTGTCTTCACACAATGGAGTTCTATTTAGCAATGAAATTGAATGATTTACAACTACATGGAACACTATGGATGCATTGCACAAACATAATGTTAAGAGAAAAAAGCCAAACTCAAAAGAATACATATTGTACAATTCCCGTTAATAAATGGCCAAAAGTGGCCAAAACTAATTGTGATAATTAATCGCATTATTAGCTCTGATTCTTTATCTTCCCTGACAATCACGCCCTTCGCCGTGTGACTGACTGCAGGTCCTCTCAGGATGTGAAGCTCATTTCCCCACCAGGGCCAGGACTAGGGTGAGACAAGTAAGTCATTTACCCTAGGCGCAAAGTTTAAGGGGTTCTCAAAAACCACAATAGCCAAGAAAAGAAAGATTTTGATGCAGTGTTTTTAAAAAATCAAAGTTAATGCAAAAAATCAACTTGGTGAACAAAATATCAAAAATTTCAATAAAGACAGGAGCTGCCCTGTACTTGCTCGACTCACTTTACTGGCCACACGCGAATCCTGGCTCTGTCAGATCTCATTTTGCATAAAGAGGAGGCTTGCATAATTCTGCCATTTCTTTCATCCTCTGCCATTACCATGGCTATGCTCTGGCTGGCCTGCTGGAGGACAGCTGTGCCCACCCCTAGACATGGGGAGAGCTCAGCCAAGATGAGCAGACCCCAGGTGAGTGAACCAGGAAGTCTTGCTTTTGTGTGCAGCTGACGTTTTCTGGTTGGTTGTAATGCAGCAATCGCCACGGATACAGTAAACTATGTAGTTAGAAGTCAGGATAGAGGTTGCTCTTGGGAAGTGGGTAATGACCTGAGGGGGGCATTAAGTGGGCTTCTGAGCTGCTGGTAAGTTCTGTTGCTTGATCTGGCTGCTAATTACACCCAGTGTTCAGTTTGTGAAAATCCGTTGAGTTGTATGTTTATGATCTGTGCATTTTTCTATATTTTTATTACATTTGAATACAAAATTAAAAAAATATAGGAGACAAGGCCCCTACCAATTTTTCAAAGACAATTTAGCTGGAATAAGATATACAAAAGAAAAGTTACAAGCATCAGAGACTGAAACAAAAATTCAGAATAAACTGAATTCGAACCAGTATTCAGAATATCTGTGAAATTATTTATTTGGAACTCTACCCACTATTATTTACAAGGAAGCCCTTAGAATTATTTGAACCTTTTAAAACTATATTAGGCCCAGACAAAATCAAAACATAAGAACATTCTCTGAACCAGTATTTTATTTGCCTTAAGTTTTTGCTAAATTCATCTTTATATTTAGCTTTAAATTGGCCTCATTTCAATGAAAAGAATAATTATTATGATCACTGCTTTTTCAACCATATGCTTACTGATAATATGTAGAAGATCAGAAAGCATGGCTTTTCTATACACAGAAATTAGACATAATTATCATTCAGCCTCAATTGTTTGAGGACCACTTTATTGTCTATTTGTTGTCTGTCTGTTGCCTGTCTGTCTACCTTAGGATTGACTCTGAAGTGGGTGGGAAGATCTTGTCATCAATTTGGTACCAAATAAATATGTACCAAATAAATATATCTACTTTAAGACTGAGATAAAAGGGAGAAAGTATGTATCTAAATAGAACTTGTGATTTCTTCCTGCATCTTCCAAAGGAATAACGTCTATTTGTTTTTCAAAAAGACATATAAACATTTATGCTGTGATCTTTCTGGAGAAAATAAATTTCTATTTAATACTAAATTTTCCCCCTAGTCCTGGTGCTTCTCACTCACCTGGTTCTGACAGTGTTGTGCCTAATTTTCTGCAGCAGATGAGGGCCAGGCACGGCACCAAGAACTTTACACGAATTCATTTAATCTTTGAAATTTCCCCATGGAGACATACTATCATTATCTCCATTTCACAAATACAGATACTGAAACGCAGAGACATTTCATCACTTGGCTCAAGTCTCGCAGCAAGAACCTAGCAGAGCCCACATTGAATCCAGCCCTCTGGCTCTGGAGCATGTGCTCTTAATTACCAAAATCTGCTTTCAAGTTGTACCATGAGCTCAAAATTTCAAAGGAGCTGTGATAAATCCTCTTCTAAAGTTAATTCATTTTATAAACAGAGCTACTCTTCCCTAATTCATAGCTGGTATAAATCTAAATTTTTATGTACCTCGGCTTTGCTTGATGTGGGAAAGGGCATATCTATAGTATGAATTTATCAGTGAGCTCATTCTGAAACTAATGATTCAAAATGATCTTTTAAGAACAGGTATTTTAAGAACAGGTATACAATAAGGTAAATGTATACCTTATTGCCTACCGTCCTGTTTGATTACATCACACAATAAGCCTGTGTGGTGTTTTTTATTCACTGATAATTTCATAAATTTGTCTTATTAGTTACAGATGAAGGCCTTTAGGATAGGAATCAGCTCATCCTCCTTGTAAAGCTGCGGTACACAGCACACATAGTAGGACAGTGTGTGGTCAGAATATGTGTTTATGGATTGATTAATGGGACTAAATTAAATGTTTTATAGCTTAGCAGAGATTCTGGAGAGAAATGGAATAAAATAAATGAAAATGGTGTTCTGTGAAATTGACTAATTATACATATGCAAGTTACACAAATATTTTCATTGACAGGAAAACAACAATGATATTTCTGATTATAAAAAATTCTTTATCTGTTTTGTCCCTCTATATTTCCTAGTTGTAATAGTTTTCATTTTCCTCTCGTCTTCACCTCCGCGCATGAATAAAAGCAGAGTCAGAAAGTTTTAGTGGATCCCCAATTGTCTCTGCACATCCTTTCCTTTTTCATTGTCAGAAGGTGAGTTGTGAGATTTCAGACAGGTGGCAGGAAATCTAGAGGTTTCCTCAAGTCTCATAATCCCAGCTCTGCTTCTTGCCCAGTCAGAAGGTGTTTCTGGGAAGACTGTCCTGGGCTCACATTCCTCTCTCAGTCATGGCTAAGGAGTCGCAACCAAAAAAATACTTGAGTTCACTGATGACAACCTCTACTAAGGCCATCTATTATGTCCCTTGTAATTTCTATCATTAGGAATTGCATTTCCTGTTGTTTAAAACAAAGTGCTGGTTCTAATCAACACCTTCAGTGTAACACATTCTCGCTCCTTAACCAAATCAGTCACCAACTTCTTTAAAAAATTTAGCTAACATTTATGAGCTTTGCAGGCACAGTCCCACTCTAGGTGCATCAAGGCATGCGAAGGTGAGAGTGCAGATCTGTCCTGTGGATATTGGAATCTGATGAACAGAAAGTTGGGATACACACCATCCAATCAACTCTAATATTGTGATATGTGAACTCTGATGGGGATGTGAGAATGAAATAAACTCAGAGGGTGAGACAGACTAATTTTGACAAGGGGATATAGGGAAGCCTTTTCTTGGAAATAGGATTCATGGATTACTTTGAAGAAAACTTGCCTCCTTTCAATTCTCATCTTAGTTTTGGCATTTATTAATTCACTCAAAATTGCTGCAAGTGCTTTAATTAATCTTCCAGTTTCCAGCCTTGGTCCACTAGGAGCCTTCTAGCTCAGCACCACCAATCACCCAGACAGGTCTTGAGCCAGAAGGGATTTTTTTCCTTTGGATAACTGTGAGCACCCTAGTCCTCATCATCCACAACATTTTTCTTCCTGGATTCAGACTTTGGTCAACATTAAAACTATCCTGACTTTCATGGTTCATAAGGAAAGGTTTGGGGGAAGAAAGCAGCCACAGATTATATACAAATTGGATTACTTGTTCATTTGAAAATAGTCTACCCAAAAGCAAATCTGTTAACTATAAGCAAACTTTTATAGCAAAGCAGGCTTACCTTTGATGATCTGGAGCTGAAGCCACATCTCTTATAAGCAGTGCCGGACGGAATGTAAAAATTTTGAATCTGTGTACCCTTCTCAACGAGATACAGCTGTGATCCTCCAGTGGGTCCCACTTGTGAACTCATGAACTGACAGTTGCATTTAGAATCACCTGGGGAGCATTTGGAACCTGCAATTTCTTGGGCTCCAGCCTTAGAGACTCTGTTGCAGTAGTTCTGGGAGTAGGACCTGAAATCTGTTTTTAAAAAGCTCTCCAGGGGAGTCTGTGTAAATCGGGTTTGGAAATGATGGTTGCAGGGACAATGTGATCGGCAGATAAAACTCCTGGTGATTAGTAATGCTGGATTAATGCTCTCAGGTGATTCCAACTTCCTGAGTGTCCTTACCCACATGATCTACAGCTGATTCAGGAGAGAAACAATTGTTTGTTGAGCCGGCTTGATAGCGGTCATCATGTGTTATTTGGGTGCACTTGGCTTGTTTCTGTTTGTCAGAATATTTCCTGTGAATAGAATACACCATCATGAAGTGAGACTGCGTACACAACATGTAATGTTAAGTGACATTAGAAAAAGAATTCATATTGTTGCCATTTTTATACATCCCGCTTTTCACATTTTCTCATCCTTTTTCATATTCCCATGACTATAACTGACACTGTACTTTTATCCTCCCGCTAGTAATCTACTAGACATTTTCTCACATTGTTATGAGAGATTTTTCATTTTCCTTTTTAATACCCGCATGTTCTTGCCAGCTTTTTGTGTACCTGGGTATATATCACATTGGTGAATTTTAATGTTTGGCAACAATCAATGTTCTGGGGTTGTTGAGATGGTCACACTCACAATTTTGTATTTCAGTTATAGTTCAGTGACACCATTGCTGGCTTGGTGCATTTTAATGGCCTACAGTAAGTCACTCTATAGAAGTGTTCAGCTGTTCCCTGACATTTCTCACTCTCTCTATGCAACACCCAGATGGGACCAGGAGATGGTGCTGTGGTCCAACTTTTCCCCAACATCATCCTGCAATGCAGGTGGTTTTCTGGGAATCCATGCAAAATAACTTGAGATAAAGCTTTAATTTCTTCCCTTTTGGGGCTAATAAAATGCTCACATCTGCATGCTAAATGAAATTCTTAAAATGAAAAAATAACTTAGGGCTGAAAGATGATGATGGACTAACTCTGAACCCTGCTCTAAAGCCCTCAGATCTGAAATTCACACTGAACTTGAACTTGGGGACTTAAGGAGTTTAGTATTTACTGGTAACTAACTGTTATTAAGAACGAGGTCAGAGAAAACTTTTGAGGAAGTCTGGAGACCGATCTGGGGCTTCTTGCTACTCTAAGAGCAGCACAGAGAAATGATTTTAATATAAGTGGAGTTCTAAAAATAAATATATTTCATGCTTTTGTTGGTTTAACCATGGGAATGTCAGGCAAAAATTGCTATCTACAAAATTAGCATAAAGAAAAAACATTTCATGCCAAGGGCCATAAGATTTTGCTCAAGCTCTTTGTAACCACTAATGCAGTTGGCTCACTTTTCTAGGCATTCTGAGATAATGCTAACAGACTGTTTGGTTTTCCTCTTGTGTATTTATAACTTCTTCTGGTATTTGTAGTTAGAATGTGGCCTGCTGGAATTAATTTTCTTTTTCTATTTGCATGTAAATAACATGACCATGACCTTGTAAATTTCCCACAGGCCGTTTTAGAAATAGGATGTTATTATCCCAGAGGTGGGAGCCCCTGCATCATCCAGAAGAGTGTCCAAGCCAATAGCTCAGTTGGTTTGAGTATGGTTGTAAGACATCCAAGGTCACAGTGACCATCTGTGGCAAGATCAGTCAAGTTAGAGACGAGAGATCCTGCCTTTGTATTCCAGGCACCAAGAGGAATATACTATAACTCAGGCAATATGTGAGTTATTGGTAACATGGCAAAATAAAATGAGCGCAGCTCAATATTCCTTGATGCTTAAAAGAACAGTTACTCAATGATGTCATTATCAATAGCAGAGCCATTTTTGTCTGTACAGGACAATCCCCTTCCTAAGAATAAAATTGCATGAGCCTGTGGTTCCTGATTCAGAGTTTCATCTACGAGACTCTACACATGGCTACCTGTGAAACACACAACAATTGGGAAGAGATGGAAAGATAAATATGCTTGTAGAGAATGGGGAAACGGCTTAATACTGAGAAAATAGTTTTCCCATTAAAGGGCCTCCATTAGCTGCAAAATTTTAGGGAAACTGTGCAAAACAGATTTTCATCATTTTTGCATGCTGCCTATGGGGTATACTTGAGATTTGTAGTTGTTTACTTGGGAAGCAAAATCTCATATGAAACAAGAAAGGGATTTTTCATATAAAGAATAAATATTTGTGTTCTAGATGGAGAAGAAATTGCCTTCCTGAGCTGAGTTTCTGCTCCTGGGCTGGTTAAATATCTGGCACATATAACAGCTCACATTCATTGACCAAGGGATAAGCTCTGTCTAAGCACAGTACAAGTATCGTTTCTTTTAACCCTCACAAAAACTTACGAAGTAGGTACTGTTATTATCTGCGTTTTTAAGGATGAAGAAATAGGCTCACAAAGATGAAGTCATTTCTCTGGGGTTCTCTGGCTAGTAAATGGCAGAGTCGTGATTTGAACCCAGGCTATATAATTCCAAGGCCATGTTGTTAAACACCATCCTATCCTATTCGTCCTATAACTTATCAGAAACAACCTAATTTCAATCTGATTCCTCCCCCATCCCCCAAAAGAAGGTTTACGTACTTGTAATTCTGTAAGTGGGGAGTAGGCTCCAGTTTCTGCATTCAGATATGCCTCTATGCTTCTCTTCAATAGGCAGCAGGTATGTAGGAAGGTTAGGGATCACAGGGTCAGTGTTCATGTTTTCTAGTAAGTTCTCTCTCTCTCTCTCTCTCTCTTTCTCTCTGTGTGTGTGTGTGTGTGTGTGTGTGTGTGTGTGTGAAAATCTCTGCTTGGAATGTGAGGCTACCTTTCCTCTATTGTTCTCAGCTTGGGACTATGTCAACAATTCCAGACAACAGGGAAAGACCCATTCAATATCTTGTTACAGTGGAATACTCCACTTGTCTTAGTGCTCAGCAAAATAAAAGTCCTGTAGTTAATAGGAAACAGCATCCTATTTAGAAATTCATCTATTGTTACTTGAGCATATTCTCTGGGGTTTCATCTTCTCAAAGTATCCCCCTCATCTCTTGTAACACACACACACTATTCTTGAAAAGAAAAATTCTTGCACCGTTAATTACCAAGAGGATATGTTTTTCTATATACCACCTATAAATGTAGCATTAAAGCAAAATGTAAATAAAGAAGAAAATGCTTTTAGAAGTTTAGAACCTACTGCCACTCCCTTCATTTGAAGGTTCATTGTTACTGCCTTGCTGAGACCTTCTTCTCTAGGAGTATTTGCCTTGGGGAGACAATGTGACACTTTGCTGCAGGGACTTGCATAAAAGGGGAGTTCGGGAAGGTTTCTTAGAAGTTAGACTGAGCTGGACCTTGAAAGAAGCGCAGAATTTGGACTGATAAGGAGATGGAGTAGGGTGTATCATGTGGAGAAAAAATTCAGATGAGCCAAGATTAAGTGCTGGAATTTATCCTATTGGTATAGACTGGGAAGCCTGATAGGAGTAGAAGCTAACTGGTCTACATGGAGCAGGGGTAGGGATATAGTTAAAATGAATGAGGAATATGAAATTAATGGAGGAAGTTGTAGAGTTGGCAGGATACCAATGGCGATATTTTAGTATGTTCTTATATTTGGAAACCATCTATTCCAAACCTCACATCTTACAGAGGCAATGGAGATTCAGAGTGGTGAGGCAATTTCCCAGGGTATCATAGGGTATCAGTGGCAGAAAGGTCATTCAGTGTTTACTCCTTTGTACACTCCTGCCTCTGTGCTTTGTCTGAGCATAAACATAAAGCCATTGTAGGTCAGGAAGCTAAGAAGTTCTGCCAGTTTGCTGGATATATAAACAAGGAAAAAATAGAAAATCAGAAGGAGAGCTATTATTACTATATTAAGAACTTGAATTGCATACTGTAGCCTTGGCTATTGGCAGGGGGACAAAGAGAATCAGATACATTAAAGGAGAAGCTGGTAGGACCCAGTATAGGGCCCAGAAAAGAGAAACATAAGCTGATTGCAAGTTTCAAATTTGGGGCTTTTATAGAATAGTGTCAGTGGGGGCAAGAGGGTAGGAGATTCTGAGTTTGAGTCTAGAAATATTTGGTGAATGGACCTGGTGACAGACAACTGGAAATAGCATGCATCCATCCATCCATCTATCCATCCATCCATCCAATGAATATTCATTGAATGCCTACTTATGAGCTCTTGTGCTAGGTGCTAGATAAACAAGTAAGATGTACTTGGTCTGGGACGTCCTGGAGCTTTCATTCTGGTGTTTCCTAACATGGCCTTAGGTGAGAGGCATACCTGGAAGTCATCAACTATGGTGCTTGGTGGGGGACCTCTCTCAGACACTGAGTACAGAGTAAACTGCAGAGGGCTGAGAACAAAGTCCGTGGACCCCCAATTGTTGCAGGAAAGATGACATCATTATCAACAGGTTATAAGTTTTAAATATATTGTCTTAAGAGTTTTAAACCAGTTTTTCTCTCATTTCTTTTTATTTAAATCAGTGATTTGAACTCGTCCCTACCAAAGAATTCTCTAACATTCAAGTGAACAGAGTAAATGATTAAACGGGCTGTCAACGGGGCGAATGTGTCCACTGACCCAAGATAAAAGGTGACAGACTTTAATTATATTTAAAAAATTCCCTTGGCCCATTGAACTGGCACCAGAACCTTTTGTTTGTTTCATTTGTCAGGATTCTTAAAGCTTAGACCTCGCTCCACTAGATGGTGTTAAGTGCTGAGCCCTTTCGCTCTTTTTTTCCCTGTAGTTTTAACCCTAGCTAGGACTGGCTTTTGAGTAAATTAGGAAATTCTGAAAAATGGGATCCTAAAGGATTTAAGAACTTAAGGATAGGTCCAGAAGCACCCCACAATCCTGTGATTAAATAGCAAAGATAGTTGTGAGAGGTTAAGAGAAAATCTTTTTGAACATTAATAAATATGAAAATGATCATTGATTTACATTTTCAAAGCCTTATTTACTATTTATTATGTTATAGCGATTAATTTTGTTAAATTTAAAACTTCTAAAAACTCACAGAAGCAATCACAATGTAAATCTTGCTGGTAAAGATCAATTGTTATAGGGGAATTTATAAAAAAGGAGAAATCATCTTAATGACTAAGTTCTTAATAGTCTTTTCCAGAAATGTCTCATTAGGGTGGGATGTGTATTGAGAAGAACCATAAAATTTACCCTTTGAAAGACTGTGATGACTCATGATCTGAAGAAATTTTTAAATTCCTCAAGGGCAGGAGGGAGCTATTCTCCGTACCCTTATTTGTTCTGCAAGCCTTCCATTCTTCTCTCTTCTGTGTAATTGTACGTGTGTCATCATTCCCTTATTGTTGGTGAAAATGTTTGGTATTCTGGCATCTCCTCTACCCTCTGTTTAACTATGAATCTCTCTACCCTTCCTCCCACTTTTTTTCCCCCATGACACAGAGTGCCTCGGAATTTTGCTTCTATCTGCTCTAATCTATTAGGATTTTATTTTAAAGTTTAACTCTCAGGATGGCATTACTTCCATGCTCTTGTATTTCTGTTGGGGGTAGGGGAAAATATCTCACTCTGTGCCCCGCATCTAGATCACAACAATTTTTACTCCTGGAACATCTGGGAAGGTCGGCTGTGGAAGCTGTGAGTTTTAACTCTTAGCTGCATGTCTCAATCTTTTCTGAGGTGGAACACAAATAATTTTCAACCATTAATAATCTTAGTACCAAAGTGTGTGAATGATGATTCTTAAAAAATTAAAATCGGAGAGGTTTGCAATTTATTCCTATAATCAGTAATCTTCACTCTTTGCATTACTGTTTTCTGGAGTAGAAGTGAATCAGAAATCAACATAACTCACTGTCAGTCTGAGTACCTACAAGGCAGTATGTTCATATGTGCGTTTATTTATTATTTTTAGGAGTGGGAGGTGTCATGGAGCTATTTGGAAAAAGAAATCCAGATTTTTTTTGCCAAATCCAGATTTTTTTTTTTTAATTTTGGTATCAAGCAGCTTTAAGATCCCTAGCCCTTTCCCTCATGAATATTGAAGTTACTTTTGAGTGACATAAAATTAAAAGGAATTTCTCTTATAGTGTAGTTAAGTCAAAATGTATAGACTGAACACGATTCGTGATTAGCTAGACAAATCTAACTTTGTTATACACATGTTGCTATTTAGAGACCTGCCCAGACATTTTGGCCCTGACCATTAACCGCCAGCACGTACTGCTTCCCTCTCTGCCTGTCTTTGTTTCTCTCTTCTTGCTTTCCTGGTCTCCTTTCCTCCCTCTCTGCCTCACTCCCTCACCAAGCACCATCTTTCCTCTTCTCTGAACAGAAAGTCTGTCTTCCTACAGTGTGGCTCTAAGCCAGAAATAATGGAAATGGCAGAAAAATTTTCCTGTGGTTAGAGGTGAAGCCAACAGCGAGGGGAGCTTATCCCTTGCTCTCCTCCCCTCCAGACACTGTTCTACCCAGGTATGCATTCAGCCTGGGGTCAAGGAACACACAAGAGTTGAGACCAGAAGAGCTTTGAGATTCTTGTTGACTCTTGCTGCCTGCCGAATACTTGGAAACAGCAACTGAGAACACTTTGTGGACATCCTGGAAGGATGGGAGAGCATCAAGCAAAACATAGTTCTCCCCCAGAGAGAGTTGCTGGACACCAGAGAAAGGCCCCCATACTGCACTAGGTATCCCCTCCTGGACCCCCAGCACACACAGGGGTCCAACAGAGTAAATACTTCCATGCCTTCTGGGCCCATCTGGCCCTGTTAAAACCCTGCCCCTGTGTGTTTGGGTTAATCTATTAGAGAATTTCCAGGACTCTTGAAATGCCTGTGGGTAACCTGGAATTTCCTGAGAGACCAGGCTGCTGAGATCACTGACCAGCTTCATGGATCCATGCCTTCGGTGAGCGACAAAGACATTTGTGTAAAAGTGGGTCACAGGAAATCTTCAGAAATTCTTGAGACTTAAATTCCCTATAAGGCACAAATATGCCAACTATAAAAGTTCTAGGTTATGTCAGAGAAGGTCTAAATCTCAATCAAACCAAAGATATGTAAACTGCTATCATGTGTCTTTGGCTTATTCTAAAAATCGGCTTTTTCATATTTGTTGGTAAGGCCAAACAGTTAAACACTAACTACCATTTGCTTAATTCTCTTTGAAGTTAGAAGGTAGAGGCCTTATGGGGCTCACTGGAACTCACAAGTTCTCATGGGCAGGGTTCCCCAACCTCTGGAGGTGAGCGGCAGGTGAGCGAACGAAGCGTCATCTGTATTTGCAGCTGCTCCCCAGAGCTAGCATCACCTCCTCAGCTCCACCTTAGATCATCAGGCATTAGATTCTCATAGGAGCACCTGTTCTAGTGCCAAAAAAGGTTGGGGACCTCTGGGCTAAGACATGAAACAATGGTTAAACAGTCGATGTTCTCAATAGAGACTTAATTGACCTTTCCAAGCTTGTGCTATATACCTCAGTTCCCCCAAGGGAAAGCTTAGAAATGGCCACCTGTGCTCTTTCTTGGGAGTAGATCAGAAAGGTCACTCTTATTTAAGCCACAACTCAAGCATACTCTTTGGGGCTACCTACTTGTTCTTAACTACCTATAGTGTTAGCATATCCCTTTCTCATAGATGACACCATTATGTCAATTTTAATTCACTTAACAAGTGTTTACTAAACATGAGCCAGATCCTTTATGAGGTGCTGGGAAAATAATGGTGAGCAAGAGAGTCCCAGGTGCCTGCTCCTTAAAAGTATTAAAGCATGACAGAGAATCCCTCTGATGCCACACCTATAGATATAGGCTCCATAGCCTGGATGCTATGGCTGTTCTCGTCTATCTCTCTCTCTGGACACTGTGACTTCAGTTGCATCAGCCGTAACCTTGGCTCCAGCCCCTTCATTTCTGGTTTTTCTAACGGAGATGTTTGGGAAGGACAAAGAATCTGCTTCTGAAACCAGAATGCGGTACCTTCGGCCAGCCTCTTTTGATAGCCATTTGATGATGTCCTCCTAATGGTAACAGTTTCTGCAAAGCCCGCATCACTTATATTTCTTTCCAGAAGCAAAACAAATGTGTGAATGCTACACCGTGCTCCTTGAGGTCACAGTTCTTTCACTTTCCTTCTAATCATTGTAGGTCACTCCATCAAGGATCTTGTGTCCAAGGAATTTACTATCCAGTTAAGAAAACAACAAATACAAACATGAGAGCATCTGGGGGAGGGCCAGCAGGAGTCAGATGGGAGGTTATTCCTGTGGGCTGAAATAACAAGCAACTGCTTCACGAGGGGATGACATGGGATTTGAAGCATGAAAGAGATGAAATGTGACTGAGGGAGGATATTTTCACTAGAGAAAAAGTACATGTGCAGGTGTAGATAAAGAAGTATTCTTGGTATGAGGTGTCAAGGAGAAGACTGGCCCACCTGGGGCTCTGAGTTTTATTTGGATAGAAACCCAGATAGTCTATCCAGAGACACTACCCAAAATCTCCATGGCTCACAGAGGCTTTGCTTATGGAGAAAGTAACTCACATGGCCCTTTGCCCATCACCTCCACCATCATAAGGCAATCAAAGATAGAAAGTAGGAGGAAACAGCTCATTTCCTCATCCTATGTTTAAAGCACCAATATTCCATGGGCAATTTTGTAAGTTAAGAATTTTCCTGTGTTAAGGGATAAGTGAGTTTCTTTAATAAACAACAAGTCTTTAACTTGGGGGAAATATTCACATAGTCATGTGCTTAAAGATGTCATACTCAACCCCCCACCCGTACCCCCAGCTATTCCATGGCACCCTTCATGGGTCAAAATAGAAAAGCCAAGTTCCCCTAATGGCCATAACCACATATTACATGTCTCCAAAGAAAAAGGCCCTAAAATGCCAAGAACTTTAGCCAAGAAAGATCATAAGTGGTACATTTCTCTTTAAGGTGATGCAGTCGGTACAAAGCTGTTCTGTCTGAGATTTGTGAAGCTGCCTGTGCACAAGTTGGATTGCTAATTTGACTGGCAGCCAATTGTAAGCCAGCAGTGCTGAAAACCTGTTTGTTCTATATATCCACACCAACGCGTGTGTATGGCATCATTGTGGACAAAGCTGGTAATCAAGAGCATCCTGTGTGAGGACAATTGCATCACAGAATAAATACTGGACTCATATACCACCACAGTTCAAGACTTTTCCAAAGAAAGCTTTCAACATACATCATTATAAGCATTAGACAGTGCTCTGTTTGTGCTGCCTCAAGTTTTCTCAGGGATGCAGGGAAGTCTTTTCTGGTGAAATGTAGTTAATTCCAAGGTATGGGAAGCTTTAGATTCATTTTTCCTCTATGAAATGAGAGAGAAGAGCAAACTAAAGGGGTGAGCTTCCCAAGGGCATTTGCAATCTAGCCCCAATCTACAAAAGAAGTAACAGATATACCTCTCACTGTGCTTCTCTCTCAAAAATAAGGGTTCCCCTTGCCTTCTGTGCCCCTTTCCAAACTTCTATCTCATTACTTCCCAAACAAATCTTCGTTGGCAAGCTGCTCAAATCGTGCTTTCCAAGACATGCCATGAACTTTCTGGCCTCTATATCTTTATGCCTGCCATTCCTCCGGCCTGGAGGTCCCTTTCCATTCTCTTCGGTTATTTAAATCAAATCCAGATTTCAAGATTCATCTCAAATCTCTCTTCTTCAGAGGAACTTCCCTAATCACTGCTGTCTAGTTTAAAGGTTCCTGCCCTTTAGCTGCCATAGTTTCACTGAATGACATTAAGTAATATTTTTTAGCACTGTGTGTGACATGCTGCCTCAGGTATTATTATCTGCGAGTTAACTCCCTAACTAACCAAAAGCTTATAGAGAGGATAGACCATGTATGATTTATTTTATAAATAAGAAATATCCAATTACTTGTATTTAAATTTTAGATATCCATTGGTTCTCTAAATTAATGTAGACACATTTAAGTGACGAGTTATTTGGAATATGGAGAGTTCATTAATGAAGTCAGCTATAATATAACTAAAACAATACTGCCTCAGACAACGCAGAAGTATGACTAGTCTTTATACATTCAATGTTCTTTTGGCCTCTTGCTGAACCTAAGATGTGTTTAATTTGTGATTCAGAGTTAGTGCACCGAATATCTGAAGCCTAAAATAATCCTGCCATTGACTGATAAGGTGATGGAGAAAACTGGAGAAAAGAAAAGGAAGCATATTCCCAGGTCGGGGTGAAGGGAGAAGGCCATCACAGGCTACTGTGGTAGTGACCAGTGAGGGCATTGGTCCGGAGTCTGTCCAGTTCTAGCTCTTGGAGTTTTGGGGAGAAACGTCTGGTCAGGATGAGAAATAGAGGAACTACCAGTCTGTTTCGATCTAAACTTCTTGCAGCCTCTGCTAATCCTCCTGCAGCTGTTCATATTTCATGCCACTGGCATTGGACCTCGTCACTTTCTTGTTTAAGAGCTCTTAATCTGCAGTAACTCAAAATCCACTTTTCATATTGAGAAATAAGTCACATGCTATGAAATTCATCCTTTTCAAACATACAATTCAGTGTTTTTTTAGTATATTCACAAAGTTTTATAGCCATTACCACTAATTACAGAATAATTTTCATCACCCTAAAAAGAAACTCCATACCCATAGCAATCATGCTATGCTTCCCTCAACTCCTGGAAATCACTAATTTACATTCTGTCTCTATGAATTTGTTTATTCTGGACATTGAAATAGAATCATACAATTCATAGCATTTTACATCTAGCTTCTTGCACTTATGATAGTATTTTCAAGGTTGATTCATATTGTAGTACGAATCAGTACTTCATTCCTTCTTATGGCTGAATAATATTCCATTGTATGCATATGCAACATTTTTTATCCATTCATTAGTTGATGGACATTTGGATTGTTTCTACTTTTCGGCTATTATGAATAATGCTGCTATAAAAACTATTCATACAAGTTTTTGTGTGTGTGTGTGCAGACATGTTTTAAATTCTCTTGGGTATATATCTGGGAATGGAATTGCTGGGTCATGTGGTAACTCTATGTTACCTTTCTGAGGAAATGTCAGACTATTCCAAAGTGATTACACCATTTTGCATTCCCATCATCAACGTATAAGAGTTCTTGTTTCTCCACATTCTCACCAATATTTCTTATTGTCTGTCTTTTTGATTATAGTCATCCTAATGAACATGTAGAGCGGTGGTTTTGATTTGCATTTCCCTAATAATGTTCTTTTCCATGTATTTATTGAACAATTACATATCTTTGGAGAGATGATAATTCAATTTTTTTGCCAATTTAAAAATTGTTTCTTATTATTGAGTTGCAAGAGGTCTCTATATATTCTTAAAATGCACTTTTAATGTCATATTTATCAACTGATTACCACAACAGTTTCACAATATAATCCTGAGTATTCTCACTTCCTGCATTACTTTTTATTTTGCTTGACAATACAGCTTTCTCTCTTAGTATTTTCTCCTGTATCTGTATTCTTTCCTGTCTATGATCTCTATATTCGTGTAATAAAAAGGATTGTAGACCACCTTGATGTGAAAAAAGAGTCATTTCCTAACTGGATCTATATTAGGTTTTTAAAAATCATTATTCATATTTCTTTTCTTTTCTTTTTTTCTCTCTGCATACAGTGGTATAATTAAGTATATAATTTACTTTATACTTCTACTCTCTGCAGGGTTAACTCACTATTGATGAGATTAAGCCAGAGGTGACATTTTAGGAAATATATAGTTTTCACCTTCATTTTTACACTTTCCTGAAATTTTAATAAGTATTAGAAAAAGATAAAAATATGTATCATGCTTTTCTCAAGGAATATTATTTGATATGTTGTATCAAATAATCGGCATTTTTTTTGTACTAGTTTTTATTGGTGCATCACAAATGACCACAAACGTAGAGGCTTAAAACAACACACACATATGGTCTCATTTTCTACTGATCAAGAGTCTGAACATGGCTAATGCTGCTGACGACCCTCCTCCTCAGCTGTGCTACATTCTCATCAGAGGCTGAACTAGGGGAAAATCACTTTCACACTCCCTCAGCCTGGAACAAAGAAAGGCGGAATTTATTTTCTCACAGCTGTGGAACTCACAGCCTCTTGCTTCTTCAAGGCCAACAGAAGAGAGTCTCTCCTCTCAGATGAGGCTCCAGTCCCTATTTTAAGGACTATTACCTGATTACAGGTCCAGCCATGTAATCTCCCTTTTAACTTAAAATCAACTGATGTAGGACCTTAATTATATTTGCAAAATTCCTTCACATTTGTCATTTTCTAACGCTTACAAGTTAAGTCACAGATCCCATCTACACTCAAGGGAGGAGGTCATACAAGGATGTGAGTCATTGGGAAAAGAGTTTTCTTCTACTAAGCAAAAAGAAACACCATGAGTTAAAAAAATTTTTTTTAGGTAATGCAATTAAATAGCTTTCCTGGCTATAGCAGCTCTAAAGTTGTTTCTGTTTAATTATTTTTTTTCCCAGTGACATAAAAGCTACAAAGCAAATACACATAAATGGCAGTGTAGGGCATCATGAAAATTTTTTCGATATAAAACAATCATAAGTACAACGACTTTTATTACATAGCCTATATTTTCCATAATTGTCACATTAATAATAATAATAGCTAATGCATATGTAGTGCTTTCTCTAGTCCAGTACTTTACACATATTAACTCATTTAATCTCCACAATCAAACCTAGAAATAGGTATTGTTGTTATCACGTTATAGGTGATGGAACTGAAAAGAGAAGTCAAGCCATCACCCAGTAAGAAGTAGAGCCAGAACTGAACCTAGGAAGTCTGAGCCCAGGCCCATCATGTTCTCTGCCTCTGAAAGAGGTAAAAATTCACCCAGCAGAGGAAGCGCCAATGTGAGTGTCATTGAAGCCTTCATTCCACACAGAAGCTCAGGAGAAAACACTTCTGCTAGGTCATCATTGTCTCTGGAAACAGGTCATCAGCAGAAGATTGTTTGGATCATTACAAAAACCAGTAACTAATAAATATAGAGCCAAAGAGAAGAAAGTAGTTTCAAATTCTAAGAAAGCATGTCATATGTCCATTGTATAAGGAGAGTACCAAGGAGAGTACCACTGACTCAAACTGCACTAAAGCAGCTCTCGTTCAGAACGTATGAGTACAAAAGGTATCAAACCACTCATCTAACTTTTGTTAACAGCCATTTATGTGTCAGGTGCTGTGCTACGCACTAAGGACATAGTGGGAAGTGTCACAATTCCTCTTCCATGGAGAGAACATTCCAGTGTAGGGAGATGGGAAGACTCAGTAAGGAAGCAAATATAAATAAAATATCAGCACAGCCATACATGCCATGTTGAAAATAAGACATAATGGTTGAGACAGACTCAGGGTTACCGCCTCTCTGTAGAAAAAACAAAAGCATGTAAATCTGTCAAGAGCTATAATTAGTGCTTTTAATCTTGACAGAAGAAACACCTACAAGTAAACTAAGGAAAAGAATGGCAGATGGAGCAGCCTCCAGCGGGAGGCTAAATTCGGCCTCTCATGCCCTTTACAGTCCCAGCTTCTACCTTTTTCCTGGCTGCTTCCACCTACCATCATTTTGCTCCTACCATGCCTCAGTCCAAATGACTGCCAGCTTCAAGGGTGAACCCACTGAACCTTCTTGGCTCCCATATTCTTCCCAGCTGGTCACTCATTCTAGTAGCCAGATCTACTCATTCCTGCCTCGACTGGTACTGGAGTGTGAACTCTGACATTGAAGGGGTCACTTCCTGGAGACTGGGCCACTTGGGATTGACCCTGCTAGACATCTCACTTCTTCCCCCATGAAGGCCCACAGTTTCCCATCAGTCAGGACATTCTTGGTGGGACGTATAGAAGCAGAACTGGGATTTCAGCCAAGAAACGCAGTCAATTGCAGTTGTCTTAACCCTGAACTTTTAAATTAGTCATGCCCACCCAAGTACTCCAGAGCCAATGGCTGGAAAACACACTCACTATAAATCACAAAAGTGAGCACTTCTTTATGCCTTACTTCATTCGCACATTAATTGCAGTGTCTACCCTTATTCAGATGCTCTTGGTTTTGCCTTTTGTTTCTGGCCCATTGGAATTGACAACAGATTTTTGCTTCCCAGAAATAATCCCTCACCTTCTCTTCCTCTTCTATACCCAACTCAACCCACCTCCAGTTCTGGGAGCCCACGCTAGCTTGGGCCAGCCCAGCTGCAGGCCACGAATGGGCTTCCAGGGTTATCACAAGAGGGTAGGAATGAGAGCCGTATGACAACAGGTTTCCTCTGACCAAGCGTCATCTACTTAGGCCACGACTTACAAGTGAGCCTCAAAGTCAGGCTCCCAGAAACAGCATCTCCCACTGCACCCTGAAGCTCCTCATCAGCTGGTAATTAGATCTAGTTGCTCTTTAGTCCACTGGCCCTGGCCAGATCATCAGTCAGGAGGTCAAGTAGCTTTGGTAAGTTTCAACTACACACAGCAGCTTACGTTATCCCTCTCTCCACTCTCCGACCACATCTGACCACCAGGCTCCACTCCACATCCCACAACCTAATCCTGGATGGCACCAAGCCCTAAGTTGTTAACAAGCTCCTCAGGTGATTCTGATCTGCTGCCCTGGTGAGAATTACTGTGATTAAAGGAAAATGGAAAACTATCTTTAAATAAAACCCCAAAAATCTTATTACATGGTTTCCTATTGCAGTGAGAAGCCTGGTCTCCAATCATGCAGCCTTAAATATGCCATTTAGCTAATATATTTGGAATAATTCCCCTGGATAATTCACTCAGAGAATTAAAAAAAAATGTTCCTAGGGACCCGCACTGCTATTCCCATACTTTCTTGAGTGATTTCAGTCAACAGTTATAAGACCTTGATTTCTGGCCTACCTCTTCAAATTGAAGAGCTGCTCAAAACAAGATGATGAACTTTTAGGGAAAGTAGGCCCGTGCCAGGAGCCTCTGACTCCATTATAATAGAAAAGGAGTAGAGGGCTCTGGTTTTCTTCAGAATTCCTCCAGCGGAAGGCCTACATCAATACAGAACACTTCGGCGGGGTCTCGGGCAGGACTTTCCAAAACAGAGCAATTTCCAAAGTAATAAACATGTTGGCTATTTTGGAAAATGTGAGACTATCTGGTCATCATCAGTTTGTAATTGTTGAAGTTTTATGAGTGAGGTTCAAAGGAAGGATTTGGGTAACAAACTTCTCAAATTAAAATAACAAAGACAAAATTATCCCAAATTTGTTATTCTGTATGACATAAATAGGACATGTTCATTCTTTAATAGAAATTCTTTTTCATTCTCTCATTTTCTTTTAAAGAATAGTCTAGATATTCTTTGACAGGTGAAATCTATTTTGTACAAAAAAAGTAATAAAAATAAAAGTGAAGAAAGGAAAAAAAAGAATATCATTTGAAAAGCTCATTCCAAAGCAAATGCCTGCTGGTTGGCATGTTACCTACTTACTCTAGACACGCATCTCACAGTGCCAGCAAGACAGGCACTTTGCCCCAACCAACCCCGAGGGACATCAGGATGGGCCATGATCACACTGGGTGAGGAGAAAGATGGAGTAGGAACTGTAATGAGGTCACTTCACCCTATAAGTAGGCCTCCTGTAAAGACCACCCATCTTCCAAGCCCATTCCCTCCTTTCCTGCCCTCCCCAGCTTGGTCTCTGCAACTGTCAGAAGCAAACATTTTAGAGCAGACTTTTCTTTCTTAAATGTGCTTCAAAATGTTCTGCCCAATGAATATCTGGTTTGTGGATTATTTTGCCCCAGACATATCCATTTGCATTTTTCCATGATGATTCGCATTTTGTCCCTGCCTTTCCCATTTTCCTAATTCCTTTAGGTTATTCTTTTGCTTATGCTGGTGTTTGTCACATTTCTCCATTCAGAATCATCTGTGAATTTCATTTTCGAGTCCTTTCTTACTCCCTGAGGTCATTAATAAAGACAAGTCTGAGTGAGATGGGGGGAAAGGTCAGCCTCCCAACTCACCATGGAGACCACCTTCCCCAGCCAGCCCAGTGTTCTTGAAGGCTGTTTATTTCCACCCAGCACATTTTTCCATCCACATGACAGGATGGGCAGCCAAGATAATCTGCCTTCATTTATGCCATGTCTCAGGACCCTTTATTAACTGCCAGACTTCAGAATTCATGGATGGAACATCTGTTCCTGTCAGTTTTTATGCTGAGGTTACTCACAAAGGAAAAGTGTTTGCCTTCGCTTCAAGAGCCACATGGGAAATTGTTGTCAATTTAATATGTGCAATATGGATACATGATTCTCCCTCTCCCTACTCTGTGGGAAATTACTTTCCCTCTATGACCCTACATTTTTTAGAAGGTCTCCTTTACTCTTCTTTTTATTGGTGTGCAGGACAAGCAATCTCCCTTTTAAGAGAGTCACCAGGGAACCAAAGCCATTCAATCCTTCCAAAATTATTTAGAAATTGGTCTGCAATGTTTTCCTTTGCCACTGAGCCCCTGGATTCTCTCTGTGCAATCTGAGTTCTGCTGACCATGGCATGACTTTTCCAACTGGCAAAGCCTAATCCCATGTAAGTCTTGGAAAGCAGGAAAGGGGCTGAAATCAGAATGCTCAAGAAAGATGCAAATTAGATTTAAAAATGACATTTGAGGACAGGAGGAACAATATAGAGAGTTCTTCTTTACATGGACTGGCTCCTGACACTAACTAGCTCTGTGGGCTTGACCAACTGCTCAACCTGTCTGAGCTAATTTTATGTTTTAGGATGGGATTGGAACTAGGCAGTCCAAGACCACTTCCAGTGATAGATCTATGATTCTCTCTGAAGAACTGAACAGAGTACAGAAAATAGTGTGTCCTTCCCAACAGATGTTCCCACAGAAGAGGGAATGACTATAGGGCTGAGACCTGGAACTCCTTAAGATCTCAAAGGGCTAAATGAATCATTTTTACTATGGTACTTTTTAATAATAGCATCATGAAGAAGATAGGCTCAAAGTTAGCCTCGGCCCCAAACTGTGAAGCACATAGTTTGTCTCTGTTCTTTCTATATCAGCTCTTTAAAAGTACTTTCTCATGTAGCTCTCATACTCTTCCTCCTTGGTTGAAGGTGGGGGCGAGGTGGGATTGGAGGTCTATCCTATGATCCAATCCTAAGCATTTCATTTAGGTGCTCATAAATGGCACGAAATGTCATTCCCAGAGGTACTTTCGTTAATTCAAATGGTCAAAGAAGGACTCTTTGGGTAACATTTTATTTATTCATTCTTGAAATATTGAGCACCTATTAAGTACCAGTCACTGGGATAAAAATTTGGTACACAAAGACAAATAAGTTATAAGGGTAGGGGCTCTACCCTTGAAGAGTTCACTCTTTAACAGAGGAGTCAAGTTAGTGAACAATTTTAACATATCGACCAGAATGCCTCCTAAGATTTCTCTGGTTTGATAGTACAAACCAGAACATCTTTTAAGGTGGAGTGTTGCAATATTAACTAATATGCTCATAGACATGCATAAGCCAGGTCTATCATAAGCAAACCAGAATATATGGTCATCCTAGCTAAAGAGAAAGTGTGGCTATTAAGCTCCCTTATGTCGCCACTGAGACTGGGTCACATATTACTCAGGTAAGACCCTTACCTCAAAGAATTAGGTGATGAATGACACAAAATCAGCAATAGTTTGCATTCTTATTTCAGATGACTGGTGATTATTAATTTTTTTTTGTAAACCATGCTATTTTTCATTGTTCTTTCCTTCCTTCCTTCCTTCCTTCCTTCCTTCCTTCCTTCCTTCCTTCCTTCCTTATTCCTTCCTTCCTTCCTTCCTTCCTTCCTCCTTTCCTTCCTCTGGAACCAGCAAAATGACAAGTATACTCTGTTCACCCCCTCTAATCAGTGTTATATTAGAGATCTCAGCCAGAATAATAAGACAAGAAGTAATATAAAGGGCAAGGTATAGAAAAGAAAAATACTGAATTTTCATTATAGGTAGATGATGTTATTTCCTAAATAGAAAATTCAAGAGATTCTAAAATAGGCAAAAATATTAGCATAGAGGACAACATAATTGAAAGTTAAGAATCAATACATAAAAATTTAATGACATTCCTCCTCAACTTCAGCAGCAGCAAACTGAATTGTAATTTTGGAAAAAGAGTCTATACACAACAGAACAAGAATTATAAGGTAAATAGAAATATATTAGCAAAAAATGGGAAAAAACTCTATGGAAAGTATTACTAAACATTAAAAACACGAGAAAAGATCTATATAGATATGTTGGCATGTAGTTGGGAAGTTTCAATATTATTATGATAATAATTCTGCTCAATTCTACCTATAAATTCAATGTCAATCCAAATACTATCTTGACACTTTTTTTATGTGTGGAAATTGACATACTGATTGTAAAACTCATATGAATGAGCAAAAAGTCAAGAATAGTTAAGACAACTTTGAAGAAAAATAATAAAAACAATTCTTACCACGCTAGCTGTCAAGAGTTGCTCTAAATCTACAGTAATTAAAACAGGGTTAACCCAGCACGCCAATGGAATAGGCCAACACCTATATGGAAACTTTGTGAATGAGAGTAATGGCAATACCAGTCAATGGAGAAAGGATAAGCTATTTAACAAATAATGCGGGGACAATTAGCTATTCATGTAGAATAAATAAAATTAGTTTACTCTGCAAAAAAAATCTTATATAGATTAAAAACTTAGATGTTGCAAAAAGAAATGCTGTAAAACTCTTAGATGACTATACAGAAATATGTCTTTATAACATCAAAGTAAGGAAGGATTTCTTGTGTAAGGTATAAAAAGTACCAGTCACAAAGGGAAAGATTTAATTACAATAAAGTTAAAGACTTTGAGGTGAAAAAACAAAATTAACAAAAGACAAGGCACAAATTAGAAAATATTTCTAACTCTTAAAACCAAAAAAAAAAAAAAAAGAATTAGTATCTAGACTATTCAAAGACATTCTTCAAATCCATGAGAACAAAAAAACCCCAAAAGCATGGGGTAGTCGGGGCAAAAAATATCAATAGGAAATTTATAAAGAAGAATCTTGAATGGCCAATAAATATATTTAAAAAATCAAGAAAATATTATTTCATACCTATATTTGGCAAGAATGTAGGAAAACAAGACATTATATAGTACTGATGAAAGTATAAGTACCCACAAGCACTTTGGAGAGCAATTTCACATTATCTAAAAAAAACAATATAAACATACCCTGCCACCAAGTAATTTTGCTTCTGTGTAATTACCCTAGGGAAACTCTCATACATGTACTCAAGATGACTTCTACATAGTTGGTTATTCCATTGTTATTTTTAACAGCAAAATGTTGGAAACCATCTTAACAGCTATCAACAGGGAATGGATAAACTGTGGTATATTCATATAATGGAATACTAAGCCACTGTTAAAATGAATGAATGTATAATTTCATAGCTGGTAATATGAATAAACCTGGAAAATATAAAATTTAGCAAAAATAAGGAAATTTATAGTATACTATTTCTGCACATTTAAAAAATTCAAAACGATATTATATATTGAGAACAGAGACTAATTGAAAGATAGTGGTTATTTCTGGGGAAGAAAGAAATGAGGTTTATTATCTGTAGTGTTTTATTTCTTTTTAAAGAAAAAATCTGGATCAAATAGAGCAAAATATTAACATCTGTTAAATCTGGATGGCAGATGCATAAATATTTGTAATTTTTGGTGTGTAGTAAACATTTTCATAACTTAAACAAAGCAATATTAAAAAAGAAAAAGAAAAAATGTTAAGTATTAAGTAAAAGAATAAATCAATATGTGAATAAATTAATGATAAACAGACACCTTAGATATTAGAGTATATTATATAGAGTGGTAGACTATTACTACTGCAAGCATGATTAGCAAGTATTTAATATTATTCCACGTTTGACACATTTAGAAGTTAAGACCTAGAGAAATTAAGTGACTTCAAAGCCTCACTAGCAGCCAGATTGGAACCCTGGATTTCTAACTTGCAGTCCGGGACTCCCTTCCTCTACACTTAAGGTGCATAACATTGTCACCTTCATTAGAAGATATACAAAATTATAGGCATAAAGAATGATACAAAGAACCAATAGTGAGATTGTCCTCAATAACCCGAGTCATCCCCTAAAGGTCTATCATGTAAAGAGTAACATTTATAAACTCTCTGAGAAAACTACATATTTTATTTATGTAATGGCTTTGCTTCAAATCTTATTATAATCTCTGCCAATTGTCAAATATGGGCAAACACTGAAAAAAGTATCCCAAGGAAGAGTTGACTGGGGCTACAAAAATCCTGCTTTTTACCTGGTTATTAGAAGACCACACAGCTCATTTCATTTACCTTTCTGAAGGTGAGTTCTCAGGAACCTACTAGGCCAACAAAGCCCAATATCCCTTCTTAAACTACCTGCATTCTGGTACTATACTGTAATTAGCAACGATAGCTAATTGTATTGAATGCTCAGTAATGGCAGATATTGTTCTATGCACTTTTTGATTATTAATTCATTTAATCCTCATGAAAACCCTGTGAGGTGGATACAGTAATTACCATCATTTTAAAGACAAGGGTTCACAATCACAAGAATTAAGAACGTGTTCTAAGCTCATGCTAATAAAGTTGTGGAAGAGAATTCAAGCTGGGTTCCTTAGCCTAAACCATCACACACTACACCAAATTCACTTTATTCTTTGAATTGCCTACTCACTATCAGAAAAGAAGTAAAGAGAAATAGAGACAGTCTACCATCACTCCAGTTTGAAGTCAAGAAGTATGTTGCTTCGTTCTTTTCCTTCAGGTTTGAGTGATTTGTTGGTGTGGTGATAGAGCAAGACTTTGTAAGCAATGGGCCTTGGAACTGGACTGGTACCAGGGCTAGAGTGGGGTAGATTGCTTTGTGTAATTATCTTTGCCTATAAGTCTGTAATTTTGCAATTTTCATAGTCAGTTTTGAGAAGTCTTTTTACTTTAATTCGGGCCAATGTCAAAATAAGAATTATCTTATGATAATGAAACTTAGCTTATAGTCAACTAACAGATGAACTAATGAAAGTTGTGGGGACACAGATATTGTGTGTTTCTCTCTGTCTCCTTACTATTATTCCTATAATATATATACCACATTTTCATTATCCGTTTACCTGTTGATGGACACATGTTGTTACCATATCTTGACTGTTGTAAATAATGCTGTAATGAACATAGGGGTGCAAATACTCCTTTGAGATTGTGATTTCATTCTTTTTGCATATATACCTAGAAGTGGAAATGCTGGATCATATGGTAGTTCTATTTTTAATTTTTTGAGAAAACTCCATACTATTTTCAATAATGGCTGTGCCAATTTTCATTCCCATCAACAGGGCACAAGGATTCCCTTTTCTCCACATCCTTGCCAACACTTGTTATCTTTTGGCTTTTTAATAATAGTCATCTTAACAAGTGTGTGTTAATATTTTATTGTGGTTTTGATACGCATTTTCCTGATGATTAGTGATGTTGAGCATCTTCCATATATACCTATTGGCAATTTACATGTCTTCTTTGGAAAAACATCTATTCAGATCCTTTACTCACTTCATAATTTTGTTCCTTTTTTTTTTTTTTGCTATTGAGTTTATGAGTTCCTTATATATTTTGGATATTAACTTCTATTAAATGGTGGTTTGCAAATATTTTCTCCCATTCTATAGTTTGCCTTTCATTTTGTTGATTGTTTCCTTTGCTATGAAGAAACTTTTTAGTTTGATGTAGTCTCACATATTTTTGCTTTTGTTACCTGTGCTTTTGATGTCATATTTAAAACAATTCTCTGTTCTACAATTTAATTCAGTTCTAACACTAAATACCTGTAGTGCAGACACCACAGGTTAAGGGCTCAGTCCCACAAGACTACATCCCACTTCAGATGGCAATCACAAGTGATGGGTTCCCAGGTTACTTGCACTTCTGTTAGACATGGCTACATGTTAGAGACCTCCTTGAACCCATTCTCCTCAGGTTCAACAATATTTAAGTTTTCAATTCATTTTGAGTTGATTTATGTGTATGGTGTAACACAGGGGTCCAGTTTCATTCTTTTGCATGTGGATATCTAGTTTTCTCAACACCATTTATTGAAGAGACTAACCTTTCCCCATTTGTATATTCTTGGTGGTGTTGTCAAAAATTAGTTGACTGTATATTTATGGGTTTATTTCTGGGCTCTCAATTTTGTTCCTAAGTATCTTATTCTACGTGTCTGTTTTTATGCTCCTATAGCTTTGTAATAGCTTTGTAATATAGTTTGAAGCCCAGAGGTGCGATACCTCCATCTTTGTTCTTCTTCAAGATTGCTTTAGTATTTGGGGTCTTTTGTGGTTTTATATGAATTTTAGGACAGTTTTTTTCTATTTCTGTGAAAAATGCCATTGAAATTTTGATATGGATTTCATCGAATATGTAGGTTGCTTTGTGTACAATGGGCATTTCAACAATATTAAGTCTTCCAATTCCTGAATATGGGATATCTTTTCACTTATTTGTGTCCTCTTCAATTTCTTTCATCAATGTTTTATATTTTCACTTCACAGATCTCTTACTTTCTTACTTAAACTTATTCATAAATGTTTTATTCTTTTTATTGCTATTGTAAATGGGATTATTTTCCTAATGTCTTTTTTGAATACTTTATTATTAGTGTATAGAAATGTAACTCACTTTTACATGTTGATTTTGTATCCTGAAACATTACTCAATTTATTTAAACAGTTTTTTTTTTGTTTTTTGTTTTTTTGTTTGTTTGTTTGTTTTGGCATAGTCTTTAGAGTTTTCTATATATAAGATCATGTCAAGAGTTTCCTAACTATCTCTTTTAATGGAGATTTGATAATCTTTCCTTTGGGTGTTTTGATGTAATGGGGTCTTGTTTAAATTTAAGTTTTATTTATTCATTTCCTTTCAACGATTAATGAAGGTTATTGTTTATCATTTTCTAATACATTTGACTAACCTGTTACATAGGTGCAATATGGAAGTGACTGGTAACTTCATGATTTGGATACTAGTTGAAGTAAAGCACTATAAATTTACTTTCTGATCCATTAACTGTGGGTATGCAACAAAAATATGTTGGAGAATGGAATCAAAATTAAAAAAAAAAAAGATTCCAACAAGCTATAGTGATGTACTAAAACTGGTAGAATGAAATAGGATAGGGGTAAATATGGAATACTACATTTGGAGAAAAATATCTGATGACTTGACATAAGTATTCAGAGTCTTTGTGGTTTTTGGCTAAGAACAAAATAGAAGAATATGGCTTAAAAGCAGATTTTGGTATTTACTCACCACAAACTGTAAATGAACCCTAAGTGTGATGGGTCTGCTAAAAACAATGTACTAACTTTTTAGGCTCTAGTGTGGTATCCAGGTTAGTTCTACTTTTCTTTGTCACAGCACATCAAACTTATTCCTGCTTTGGCTTTAGTTTTTAAAGTAGACATGATAAACAAGGACTAATGTAAGGATAGTGAAGAACTTAAATGAAAAATTTGGATTAGAGAAAAGACTTACTCTTTAATAGCTGATTTTAAATATTAGAAGTATTGCCATGTAGACTCATTTTTTATATGTCTAGAAGACAAAATGACCCAGCTTATACAGAGGTATTATAACTGCAGACATTTTAATAATTAGAGCTGTTGAATGATAAGGGCTATCTTGTTAGAGAACTCCCCAGCCTTGGAAGTGTTCAAACAGAGAATGGTTGTTCTCCTATGAAAAATATTGTAACAAAATGAAATATTACAGGAGGTGACCAGTAGGGTTGCTTCAACTTTGAGATGCTCAGCTTCAGCGTAATTTTGCAGCTCTGCCTCCAATCTGTGAGAGGCGGTGAAATAGGGAAAAAAGAATCATGAGGTTTTCCTTAGCCTTAGGAACCTGCAAACTCTAAGGAGACTAAATGGATCAAAGGGAAGAGAGAGAAACAGTGATTGTCATTTCTTTTATTCCTTTTTTAAGTGACAGACTCTTCCCTCCTGCCTTTCAAAAATCAAATGCTATATGGATCCTAATTTGGAAAATAAAGAGCAATTTCAGTGGACAGGACTAGGGACAGACGCTGACCTGGAGCCTTACCTACTCATCTTTCTCAACCTCCAAGAGGCCCCTGTGGTATCTATATGGAACCCGAGGCTCCCTGGAATTCAGTGTGAAATCACTAAGGGGAAGCTTGAGAGAAATATTTTAGATTTATAAGAAGAAAATTGGAAAATTCTGGGAAAACATTGTGTAGTTTCTTTAGCCCATTAAATGCACTATGTCCACATAAGTAAATCCAGGAACAATAGAAAAAAAAATACTGAAGAACTTTTCCAGCTTAATTTCCTTGTATGTATTCTGAAGTACCTAATTTATTGAGTTCCCTTATTTCTCCATTTTGGCTCTATGTCTCATATCCCACTTTCTCCCTTGCATTTTCAGATTTAGTGACTTAGTTTATGATTTGCTTGCTATATGCAGTTGGGTCTACTCCTCATCTAGTCACCACTCATCAGTGGGGGAGAAACGGAAATATTTGGTCTTGGGGAGGTGGGGAGATAATATCAGAGAAGGGCATGGAAACATATATGGTTTGTAGCAGTCAGAGTCCAGCACAGTAAATTTGGGTTATTTGAAGAGTTTAATAAAGGTGTAGGCAAGATTTAGGGAAAGTAATAATGGATAAAAGTAGTGTTACACCTAGGCCTGAAGTTTCAAGAGAAGGACCAATTGCTGGAATCCAGACAGAAAAAAACTGTATGGATAAGGCTGCCGAACAGGAGCTGTGGCCTTCAATAGGGAAAGCAGCCAATGACAGCAACTATCAAAAGTAGAGCTAGAGGAGTAATACTCTGATTTCACTTTCCTCCTGCTATCTGCCCTCTTCCTGGAGCCTTCCACTCGCTGAACCTAATGCACAAGTAGATATCAATGGAACCCCTTGAGGAAATCCATGCATGTCAGCCTCCTGTGTTTGTAGTAGGGCAGAAAGTGAATCTGAAAGGACAACTGGAAGATATTCATCATGCCAAATCTCAAAATTCAGGCCAAACTGAAACACGGCTATGTGGAAACCATTATATTCACTCCACCTCTATTATTTACAACCCAATTGTAACCATGTGTTTTACTGATGGTTATGGAATGTTGGTGGATAAAAGACCATTCCCTTTTTTGTGGGCAAACTCATTCTTATGAAAGTTAATACTGAACATTTCCCCAATCATTTCTCTGGAATGTGAAGCAGAAAGAACCGTTTAAAGTTAGCTGTCTCTAGCTCCAGTTTGACATTCACCTTCTCTGTTCTTCTAAGTGGACGCTTCAGAATCTTAGGTATATGGTTGACCATAATCTCAACATTGGCAAAAATCTTTTCTGCTTTAGAATTGACCCCAAAAGATGATGAGTAAATAACAATTGCCACAGAATTTATAACCTCATTCTCTTCATTTGTTCAAAGATAAACATTATATAATGATAAGGGGACAATAATCAAGAAGACATAACATATACAAATATATTTTCACCCAACTTAGGAGCAATAAGATATATAAAGCAATTATTAACAGATCTAAAGAAAGAAATACTCAGCTACACAACAATAAGAGGAGCTTTTAACACCCCATTTACAACAATGGATATATCATCCAGAGACAAAAAGGAAACATTGATCTCAAATGACTCATTAGACCAGATGGACTTAATAGATTTATACAGAACATTCCATCCAAAAGCAACAGCATACACATTATTCTCAAGTGCACATGGAATGTTCTCAAGGGTTGACCATATACTGGGACACAAAACAAATCTCAATAAATTTAAGAAGATTGAAATTATATTCAGAATCTTTTCTGACCACAATAGTATGAAACTAGAAATCAACTACAGGAAGAAAGCTGGAAAAAAATCACAAATATGCGAGGATTAAACAACACGCTACTGAGCAACCATTTGGTCAATAAATAAATGAAAGAAATAAAAAAGAAGAAATAAAAATATACATAGAGACAAATGAAAACACTATACACCAAAATATTTGAGTTGCAGCAAAAGCAGCACTAAGAGGGAAGTTTATAGTAATACGGACCTACCTCAAGAAACTAAAAAACAAAAACCAATCTGATGGAAAAATGGGCAGAGGATCTGAATAGATATTTTTCCAAGGAAGACACACAGATACATAAAAGATATTCACCTTTACTAATTAGGGAAATGTAAATCAAAATCACAATGATATACATCACACCTGTTAAAATGGCTATTATCAAAAAGACCAGAAATAACAAGGTTTGGAGAGGGTGTGGAGAAAAGGGAATTATTGTATACTGTTGGTGGGATTGTAAATTGGTGCAGCCAATATGGAAAACAGTATGGAGGTTCCTAAAAAAATTAAAAATTGAAAGGCTATATGATCTAGCAATTCCTGTTCTGGATATTTATCTGAAGAATATGAAAACATTAATTCAAAAAGATTAATGCACCCCTATGTTTACTGTGCATTATTTACAATAGCCAAGATATGGAAAGCCTAAATATCCACTAATGGATGAATCAATAAAGAAGATGCGATATTTATATACAATGAAAGACTAGTCAGCCATAAAAATGAAATATTGCCATTTGCAAAAACATGGATGGATCTTGTGGGTATTAGGCAGACAAGGACAAAAACCATATGATTCACTCACATGTGAAGTATAAAACAAATGAACAAATGAAATGAAACAAATGAACAAACGAAACAAAAGCAAACTCATAGATATAGACAACCGATTAGTGGTTACCAGAGGCAAAGGGAGTTAGGGGGAGGGTAAAATGAGTAAAGGAGATCAATTATATGGTGACAGATGGAAAGCAGATCTTTGGTGGTGAGCACACTATATCTATACAGATATTGAATTATAATGTTGTACACCTGAAACTTATATAATGTTATAAACTACTGTTACCTCGATTTAAAAAATTAGCATATAAGAACTGATATTAGTATTTGAAGACATTATAATAGTTGACACACAAAATCCAAGGGAATCTATAAACTATTGGCACCTAGAAGTTACTGCCATTCCTATAAATTAATGGATGCCAATTAAAAAACTATAATTATATATAAAGGATCCAATTCAAAGTAGCACTAAAACCTAAAAAGATTGTAATAGAAAAATTCTGGAAGCCAATTAAATGTGAATCAATACATAATAATTAAATATTTGTATAATCATGCACTTAAATACAATTGAATAGTTAATGTGAAAGAACTGACTCTATCAACACCGAATAAAGAATTACTTGGAAAAAAATTTTGAGTAAAAAAATATCAGATTGCAGAATATCTTTAGTATGATTCTATTTTCGTAAATTAAAAAAGCAAAAATAATGCTATACATTCCAAGTAAACTTATACTGTGTAAGTATGAAACATGGCTGGAAAAGATATTATACCAGCTTCAGGATGCAGATTACCTCTCAGGGGAAGGTTAGAGAAGAATAAATTGGGAATTGAATCATGCAATAGTAATATCTTAATTCTTTAAAAAAAGTTTGATGCAAATTATACAACATGATAACATTTCGTAAATTTGGATTGTAGGTAGCCAGGTGTCTGTTTTATTACTCTCTTGTGTTTAATTTATTGCATGATTAAATAATTAAAAAAATAAAAAGGGAATAGGAGGAGAAAAAACACATAAAGTACATTGCCAGCACGTTGAGGAAGTCTGACCATGCATAAGAACAGAGAAACGCTGTGCTTTCTAAATGGAGAGGTGATGAGAGATGAAGCCAATGTGTGGCTTCCTCACTTACCAGGGGCTTTTTCAAACTTCTTGTGACTGCTTTATTCTAGGTGTAGAGATAGCCTGACTGCAACATCTCTCAGCTGCTTTTAGTTATCAGGTTGATGAATTCTGCCCATTTATCTGAAACACACATAATGAGGAAATGCAAGTACTTGCATTTCCCTTTGAGAAATTATAAAATAAAAATTATTTTCTGAACTATTTAAGAACTATTAAATCATGATTGATAGAATTGAATTGTTAGGTATTGTAATTCTTCAAAAGTTAACCCTTCAACAGTCATTCCCAGAATAGCCCTATTTTCTTAACACGAGTTTACTGCAGTGTCATCTTGTTTCAAGAAACTTAATGATGGTTTCTGTATTTGCTTTTGTTTCGATTCTTATCTTAATAATCTTCATATCAGACTAATGAGACGGAATCTGGGAGGAAGCCCTCATTCTAAATCTGAAAAGAAAAATTTTCTGAAGAGCGAGCTTATGCTATATTGGAGAGTTAGTTAATACAATTTTTTTTTGTCAGGAATATTCATCAGCGCCAATTAAAAATTAAAATGTATATAACATTTCACTAGCGATTTCTATTTCTAGAAATACATCCTTCAGAGATACTTTCATATGTGCACAGATATGTGTAAAAGGGGGTTCATTGTAAAAGAAGTTCACTATAATACCATAGTGAACATCCTTGAATGTGTAATTGTTCATATATTCAAGAATATAGTAGTAATAACTTGAAACTTGGCCAAATGTACATTAATAAGGGAATGATGAATACATTATGGCACAACTATACTATATAATAATAGGGCAGTTAAAAATAAATGCGGTAGATCTCTCTATATAGAGATACAAGTTCGATTTCTAAGATATATTAAATGACAAAAAGAAAGTTATAGAACAATACATATGATATGATCCCATTAATGTGAAGAATCCCAAACTCTTATATGTGCAAATGTAAAACATATACATGTGTAAATTTATGGAAAAGTTTATAGCTCAAACTGTTGACAGCGATTGCTTTTGGGAAAAAAGTTTCAGGTTGTGAGATAATGTGTTTAAAAAGTATATATATTTAATATATTGATATATATTTAATATATTAACATTTGTTATAGAATATATAAACTATGTAAATATATTTAAATATATTTATATTTTAAAAATATTTAATATATTTTAATATGTTTATATTAATATATATGTAATACACATTTCTGAATTTATTATGTATTTTGTATCTTTTTAAGATAGGTTAAATTCTCAATACAAATTCTACTGTCTTTGAGACTTATGTCACTTTGCTTTAGGAAATAAATTATAAAAAGTTATGCTTGCATTTTTTCCTGTAATCAGGTAAGTATTTTTTAATAAAGCTATGCATGTTTATTGTGGAAAATTTAAAAATACAAAACTGTGGAGAAGAGAATGAAATTCAATCATAATCTCATCCTAATGTTTTAATGCCTCTTCTTTTATGTATATTATTGAGATCATATTGTATATACTATTTTTATCCTGATTTCTTTTTACTTAACAGATAAATATTTACCTAAGTCATTAAAAGCTCTTCAAAATGGAATCACAGATTCCTCATTATTTACTTAACCACTCCTTATTGGTCTCAGATTTGGTTAACAACCATGAAATCTGTTCCTGAATGAGACTCCAGAGCACATTTGTGAAATTAAAGATTCTTTGGTGATGTGACCAGCATGTGCCCATGTGGTTAAAGGAAAAGCGAGAACTCTAAGACCTCAAGGACACATCATTATGGACCAAAACACTTGCTGGGAAGCAATGGCCAGGAGTACAGATTAAATGCTTTCCTCTCTTATATGATGGCATTGGCAAAAGTTATCCATGGTTGACATAAACTGAGTCTACTTTTGAAGAAACCTTCTATTCTCTTATATTGGGAAGAGTGATGGTCCAGCAAATATGCCATCTTTAGTTCTATCAGATAATCAGGATAGAAATTCCAAGGAAAAAGGCCCCTCTTGGAAAAGACCATCAGACCCTAAGATTCAGGGGAGGGAGGCTCTAGTGGAGTTCAGTTGGTATTAGAAGAAATGTGCAAAGTCCTGAGGCACAAAATACATGCGAAGGACCATTTGCAGGTGCGAAAAGTGAAACTTTTTCCAGTTTCATTAGCCACAGCTTCCATTAGAGAGGGTCTCTATGGCGCACTTCACTTTCCTTTTTCCAGGCCAATAAGCAGAGGAAGGAGCTGCAGAGGCCCTGCTGAGGCCACCCAAGCTGCAATGAAAGCATGGCGTCTACAGCAGAGGCCCATCCCCCCCGCCCATGGGCCCAGGCACAGGAATTCCTTCCTCAGTTTCAGCTGGCAAGGGTTTGAGGTTTCTCTTTTTGTTGGACTCACTGCAGATTGAAACAACAAAGGCAATGGAAGCTTGCAATCTTTTATGAATGGTCTGAATGAAAACCACAAGGCCTGGAAATTCAAGGGCTTTGGCAAAAAGGCTGTTTTGTTTTTCGTGTTCTGGATAGATCTGGCCAATGCCTCCAGTGACAAACAGTGAACAGCACTGGGTATGGTGTATGCTATAATTAGGTTGGTGGGTTGGATTGGGGATTCTGTGGTATTAGACCCACCTCATCTGCTATTCTTGCAGTTACTTTGTGGCTTCATCACATGAGCTGGAGGCTCCTCAGAATCCCTGGCTAGGCTAATTTTATTAAAAGAAAAATAAGCTCATTGCTACATCTCACTAGCACATGTTTGGATGTTTTATTTTTCTGATCAACTACATTTGCCAAGCCACAATTCTGTGATAAACAGAGCTTACCTAACTTTCTGCTATCTGGGGATTTTCCTAGATCACTCCTACATCTCTTACTGAAATGCCTCTGGGGAAGCTCATCTAACTAATCATTCATTCTTTTGTTCATTCATTCATTCATTCAATACACATTTATTAAGCATCTGTTATGAGTATACTCTTACTGAGGCACTGTGCTTTGAAATACAACAGAGAATAAAAATATATCTAGCCTTCCTCTGATAAAACTGTATGAAAAACTAGGATAAGTGCTCTGATGGAGACAAGTTATCACATGAGAATGTGAGATATGATGACTGTTTCCTGGCAGATCATAGGCAAACAGGTATCACACATTTCATCTGCAGCTAGACAGGGAGGCTTGGAGTTTAAGGCATTCCTTTCCTTGTGGTCTTCAGGGGTGGGTGGTGATAGTTTGGCTACAGTATATAGTTGTCATTGATCAGGTCAGGTATATTTAGTGTGTAGATATTGTCTTTAGTTATGCTATGAAGCTGGTATCACCATCATTATTATAAATGTTACTAAATGCTCACGCTGCACCAGAATGTGGTATCGGAACTCAAATTTTATTTATTAAACTGGGTTGCAATATTTATTGAAAAATCTTCCGTGGAGAAGCAAATGGCAGAATCATGGATGGAATTCTGGTCCTACTCATAACACCTCTGACACCAAATATGTGGGCTTTCCACCCCAAGTAATTCTTCAATTTTCTGTCTTACAATTTAACTCAATTCTAACAGTAATTACCTATAATGCAGACATCACAGGTTAAGGGCTCAGTCTCACAAGACTGCCTCCCACTTCAGATAAGAATCACAAGTAATGGGTTCTCCGGTTACCCACACTTCTGTTCGACGTGGCTACAAGTTAGAGGTTCCCTTGAACCCATCATCCTCAGGTTCAATAATTTGTTATTATGACTCACAGAACTCAGGGAAACACTTTACTTACTATTACCCACTTATTGCAAAGGATATTTATTATAAAGGACATAAATGAATGGCCAGATGAAGAGACAGATAGAGTAAGGTCTAAATGGGTCTCAAGCACAGGAGCTTATGTCCCTGTGGAGTTTGGGGTGTCTGTCCTTCTGGCATATGGATATATTCTCCAACCCTTTCATTTAGGAATTTTATAGAGGTTTCATTATGTAGGCAGATTAATTAAGTCATTAGCAATTGGTGTTTAACTCAAATCCCATTCCTTTTTTCCTCTCTGGAGGTTGGGGGTGGTAAGTGAATGGGGTGAGAGCTGAAAGTTAGAACCCTCTGATCGCATGGTTGTTTCCTCTGGCATGCAGCCCCACCCTGAAACTAACTAGGGGTTCATTGAAAGTTACCTTGTTAACAGAAACTGGTATATATTTGAAAGGGCTTATTATGAATAACAAAAGATGTTCCTCTCACCCTTATCATTCAAGAAGTTATAAGCATTTTAGGAACTCTGGGCCAGTACCTGGTGATGAAGGCCAGATATATATTTCTTATTTTACAATGTCACAGGCCTCTTATATTATAACTGAACCTTTGTCCCTATGGGATGTCCACATATTCCTATTAGTGAGAAGGCTAAACTTTGCAATAGCTTGGAGACTCTTGGTGGGATGGAGGGTAGGACAAGGTCTATAACTAACAGTAGTCTTTGTCCCTTTGGCCTCCCTCTCCCATCTCTTTACCCTCACTTTACCCTCTAGCCAAATAAATTTTAAGATATGATGATCTCAGGCCAGGGAATTTCAGAAGGCAGAGGATTTGATGGTGAATTCTACAAAAAAGCAGGAATATATTCTTTTCTTTTCATCTCTACATCCCTAGCACAGCATGGAACCTGGGGTATGCATACACAGCAATGAACAGGTTCTTCTCTCAGAAGAAGACCTCTTCTGTGTCAAGGGCAGGATAACAGAGAATCCTAGTCTCTTCTTAGTTTCAAATGCCCCTTGGGAAAAGTAACTTGAAACCTGAAGAATCTGGCAGAGCCATGGATATTCAGAGGGACCGTTAAAACTTCCCAGTTTGAACAAATTTCTCTGGGAGGCCAAGAAACCAAGCAGGCAGTCAACATTTCAAGTATATACAGTTTGTGATTTTTGTCCTATGTTCTTTGACATCACAACCTTTGAAGTCAAACTGTATAATATCGCTCTCAAATCCTTTCTATGCTTAGTTCTTGATTTTCCAAGCACTCTGTTGAGAAAATACATTGTCTAGTTCTTTCAGTTCTAATTTCTAATTCTTACAGTTCAGCTCATAGTATACAGTTCTGTGGCTTTATAGACCGTAAGCCTTAAAAGAATGTTTAATTTATTCATTGAGCATAACGTGACTTCACAGGGAAGCCCCTTTCCCACTCTCTGACGAGCCATATACAAGGATGTCAAGGCTACCACCTTAGAATTTGCATATAGATGTTTTTGCTTGGCTTGGAGTGCTGGAATCCACCACCTTCCTGTGGAAGTGAATTCCACAGGTGGAAAACCTTTGCTTAACCTCTGTGGAAACACACTGTGCCCTCCTCTACGTCCTTTTCTTGAAAACATAAAGTGAAGACAATATGCCAGTGGAAAAATGAGGCAAAACAGTGTGTGGGCCAGCTGGATGGTTCTGAAGGAAACCATATGAACAGCCCACTCTCGCCACATAGCTTGGTTGGCTTGACCCTAGTATGGTGCCCAGTGGGGAAGCCGTCTCGGGCTTAGTGGGGCGGAGGGCATTGGCCCCTGGATCTCTGGTTCTGGTGTACCTGGGGTTCAGACTTGGGTAGATGTAGAAGAGGGTAGACCTGTGCATGGCACTGAGGAGGGTACCTCCCAGGCTGTCAGTTTCCAGAAGCCTCTGCTCCTGAACCCAGTCTACGGCTGTAAGGCATCAGGCTGAGGGTAGGGTGATGACCAACCCCTACGATGTGTCACCATGTGACTTAAAACTTGAGCCAGAGCTTGTTTTAGGCAAACTGGGGTGAGGGCTGCATGTGCTGCCCTATAGGCAAATGCTTCTTACCTCAGACTGGTGATTGAGAGGCTAGAAGTCAGATATTCAGCCTCAGGTCGAGTAGAATTTTTCTAGGCATTACAAGTCTCTGCCATATCATGGTGCTCAATAGGGGGCACCATGATTTAAGATTCAGAAGAAATGTGTTGAATGTGGGCTCCTCTACTATCTGTGACATCTCCAGCAAGCCACACAGTATCCCCATTGCCATCTCACCATCTATAAAAAGGAGGAAATGAGGATGTTGGCTCAGCCCACCCCTCCCTCACAAGAATGAGTCTAAATATACCAAATACCTGGAGCTCTTGAAAAAAGTGGTGCCGTGCCCTCTCCCCACCCCTCCACACACAGATCCCCATGCTCATTACCTTCTGCGGCCTGCTGGATGACATGCTATGCAACTACTTGGACACATTAGGGTGGGCTGAATCCAGCTGCAAAGCTGCTACATTTTCTTGCTATTGAGGATTGTGTTGCTAAAAGTTGTGTACAGTTGCTTTCACTGTCTTAGTGTTTGCATGGGGCTACAGGTTTTTTTGGGAAGCAGAATTTCCAGGACTAAAAGCAGGACAGTCCTGGGCAAACTAGGAAGGCTGGCCACCCTACTAGTAGAAATTAGAGAGCAGAATGATCTTGCTTCTGTTACCAAACCTCAATTTATTTGAGGGGCTGTGTTTCAGGAGATAAAAGGAGGAAGATTTGAGTTATAGACTATATTTCGATTCTCTACTTCTCAAGCTCCAATTTGGATAGAAATCTCCATGCCTACTTTACTTTGCAGTAAATTAATGACTTATAGGGGATATCGGTAAGATTCTTTATGAAAGACCCTCATCACTTACTGGAGACTTAGGCATCCCGAACAGGGCAATCCTTTTAATTCTATTATTCTCATAATAATGATTTGTTCCCCCTTTTAACATCTTGCCCTCTCACCCCACTATTATTTGTCCCATCACTTTAATGGTCTGAGAGCCCAGCACATCCATCAGCCCATTCAATGTTCTATATACCTTTGGCCGCCAAACATGAGGATGCAAAAGAAGCAAGGCTGCTTTTGCATTGCAGCCAAAATTGGTGAAAGCTACATCTTCTATTAATTGTTGATCAAAGATATGAATAAGTAGATCAAATATATGAATAAGTAGATATGAATAAGTAGAGGCTTAGACTTGATAAAAATGGATTTCCTCTAGCCCCTAGTAATTGACAAGCTTTTAGGAAAGCATCAAGAGGTACCAATGCAGAAGAAGAAATGAAGGAATGAGTTTGGAAGAGCTTGAGTTTGCTTAGTGACATATATTCAACAATTTATTGTATCATCAAATGCCACCCACCCCTGTTTTTGCATGTCTACTTTATGGGAGACTGGGCGAAGTATAGAATAACATAGTGAATACAACTTTACCTCTGTTGTCATGGTCTTAGAGTTTAGCAACTGCAAGTTGATAATCTTTATATACGAGGATTAAGGAAAATAGATTGATATCTAGAAGCTTTAAAAATCTGCCCTGAAGCCTTGGCCAGTCTTTTGAGATGGCATAGCCTGTAGCTGAAAGCTGTGTTAGTTATGCGTTTCCAGATGAAATAATTTATAGACCTCAAATATCAGTGATAACTATCAGTGACAACTATCAGTGACAACTATCAGTGACAATCCATTGGGAAGTTGATAACTGGCACCATGTTGGTGTTGTTTGTACTTTCTATAGATGTTTTTGTAGAGGGCAGATGCCTCCCTTCGTCACATCTCACGATTGGATACTCAACCCATCTTCCAATAGCAACTGGAAACAAAATGAGCTTCCTGCATACAGGAATATAAACCACAGAGAAGATAACTCGGAAAAGTTTTCTTGAAATAAAAGAAAAAAACCACAGAGCACTTTAACAGTTGCCCAAACTCACACACTTAACATAAGCCACATAAAAACTTAATTAGGACACATGCTGTGTATTTATAGAAAGAGAAAGTGTGACAGAAAAATAAAGTTGGGCAGATTATTGATCCATTTAGAAACCATTTCAAAGGGGAACTAGAAAGGCATGCTTGTTGCCTGAGATTTTAAGACTAGAAGCATTCTTGGTACTAGTATAATTAAAAATAAATACCTTGTTTACTTTAACTCCTGGTGATAATAACAACTGATGGATCAACAGGAGTCAAACTGGGCTGTACAGTAGGTGGGGCTGGATTTAGAGAAATTGACCACTAATAACAATGGGTTAATTCATATCGCATGTCACCCGTAATGCTGCAAATAAATTAGTTCTGAGATTTGAGACCTTACTATGGCTTCTAAACAGGCCAGGCGAAATAACTTATTCTTTTCTTTGCTGCCCTCTTACTTTGTCACAGTGTTGGAAGAATTAATGACTGTGCCAAACTTAGGGGCAGGGAGAGATGACTATGTGGTTAGATAGCCATTCAGTTAGAGACACTGGGGCACTTTAGGATCTAGAATTTAGTTTTACATATAAATTGCCCAATCTACACTTCAGCTGGGTGTGGCATGGTTGTCCTCTACCCAGATTTCCCCATCCCCCTCTTGTACCTCTGTCTTGAACAATGTAGGTGCTGCAGAAATGTGTCTGCAGTAGAAAATCATCAGAAAAACTCTTTTCTGTGAACTTTACACAGTGAAGGAGCTTCCCTGGTTAGCAGCTCAAGGGCTAAGGGAACAAGTCTCTTCTTAGAGTCAACCTCATTCCTCTGGAAGCCAGGAAACAAGGTTCTAGTGTCTATCTAGTGTCTAATCACACATCTAGCTGTGTGATTTTCTGGATTTCTATTTCCTTCTTGTAGGATGTAGACTTGAATTGGACTGAGAATCTATAAGACTGCTCCCAGATCTAATATGCTATGAAATTTGAGCATTTACAGTCACATCCAGAAATATATGAACCCTCTATGAATCTTATATTTAACAATGGCAAAGATTATCCAGAGCAAAGAGGAGTTCAGCATCTCCAAGTAGAACTGTTTCTGAGGTTGTTTCTTGGACTTTTCCATGAGGTGTTCATTTGTCTTTCTCAGTGAGCCAGCCAAGGCGCCTGTTGGAGGCAGTCGTGGGAAAAGAGATGATGTGGATTTTATCAATGCAATTTAAATCATCATGTTTTGACAGCCCCATTCTAAGAGCAAAAACAAGTAAGAATGGGAAGTTAAGTGTTTGGGCTATTTTTTGGTCCTCTTGTAGAATGCTCTCATTATCTCTTGAAAAATAAAGTGGATGATGTACTCAATAGCTCTCTCCAATTGGAGGTGGACTTTGAGTTTCCACAAGTCCCTACCTTCTTAGATAGAGGATTTATTAATATATTAGAGGAAAATACTACATCATTCTTAGTGTTATCGGCCACCATATACCCACTAGTAACACACTACAATACTAGACTTAACTGGCTATTTATAAAATGATTTATTTTTAAAGAACATAGGTGAATACTGGCCATTTAAATTTTTTTTTTTTTCCTAATAAAAATTCTACTGGCCAGTTGTGATGCAGGCCAATGTTAATTTGACTGACTTTCCTTTGAGGTTCCTCAGCTTCCTTGATATGATTACATCCTCCTGATGCTATTTTTTATTGTTTTTATTTTAGAATAGTTTTAGGTTTACAGATAAGTTGTGAAGACAGTACAGAGAATTTCCATATATTCCAGACCCAAGCAACCCCGCTGTTAACATCTTGCATTAGTGTTTGTTACAGTTTTAGTGAACCAACATTGTTATTAACTGCAACTCATTCAGATATCCTTAGCTTTTACCTAAATCCTTTTATCTGCTCCAGGATCCTATTCAGGATACCACACTATATTTACTAGTCATGTTTCTTTAGACTGCTCTTTGCTATGATTGTTTCTCATACTTTCCTTATTTTTGATGACCTTGACAATTTTAAGATGTACTGGTAAACATAGATTAATAATATTAACATCAATAACATTTCCATGGCCTTGTATCATGCTGAGCATTTTACATACTCCTTTCTCACTTAATATTCGCCAAACGAAAGTCGAAATCATTAAAAAAAAATTCTCCTGGAATGCAGAGAAGCTGATCTTTGGATTTAGTCCAATCCCAAGAGCATCTCTGATTTCAGCACAGGTCCCAGAGTGTGACTCCATCTACTCCCACATCTCCAAGGCCAGGGCGCATAAGGGCAAAGCCAGGTGTCTGCCAAAACTCCTCTGTCCCCTAATTCCAGTCTATGACTCCTGCCCCATCCTGCCCTCTGGGCTAGTCTGACCTCTGTTTTTCACTCCACAATATATTTGGCATTTTTGTCGCCAGGGCTTGGGCAATTGGCCAAACCTTTGGGCCAGATCTGGGCACTATTTCCCTTGTGTTTCCCTCAGTGAACTGCTTGACCCTCTTCTGGGTACGAGTGGGTGGTTTTGACAGCTGCATGGAGAGGTGCTGTGTCCTAAGATAGGATGGTTGATGAACACACCATAAATCCCCTGTCTGCCAAGAGCATAAATCTGAGGGCTGTGCAAGTTCTGAGGCAAGGAAATTGGTACTATGGAGCCAGGTAAACAGACCTGAGTCAACAGGAGCAGAGAAACAGTTCTTGTGGCCCTGCCATCCACAGGCTTGGGCTGGGTTTTCAGATGGCTGGCTTCTTAGGAGTAATCTTTGATTTTTATGGTTTTGTGCGGTTTGGAAAGAAAATAAATGCAGAGCAAGGGTGGACCTCTCTCACAGTGGCTGGGGCAAATGCTAACAGTGCCATGGCAGAATTTCCAGGGCGGCTGGATGTTGTTGGATCCTTCTCCCTCCAGAGAAGTGAGGAAAAGGCTGCTTAGCTGTCCCTTAGCTGCCCCACAGGTAGGTCCTCTGGTGAAAACGCGGGGCTGCAAGTCAGAGAACCTGGATTCCAGGCCCTGCTTTGCCACTAATCCGTGACTTCTCTGAATTTCGGTCTCCTCATTTACAACATTGACGCAATATCCATATCCTACCTAACTCAGAGAATCAAATGAGATTATAGATGTCATATTTTTGGAAATTGGTTACTTTGTGAATCTGTCAAACTCTGTGTGAATATTTACTAATGATAAAAAAATAATAGCTGTCAATTGCTAAGTACCTTTTAGTACCTGGTACAGTTCTAAGGCTCAGCACAAAATAAAAATGTGAGTCTCCTTGTTTAAAAAGAAGGCAAAAGTGCCACTAAAGTTATTAAAATGTAAAATGATAGTTAACAATACTATATTGTTGCTAAGATAGATCTTAAAAGTTCTTATCACAAGAAGAAAAATGTTGTAACCCTGTGTGGTGATGGATGTTACCCAAACTTATTGTGGTGATCATTCTGAAATATATATACACATACGAAATCATTATGTTGTACACCTAAAACTGATACAATGTTATATGTCAATTATATCTCAATTTAAATAATTAATTAAAAAATAAAAAATCGTTTCCCTTTCATCCGTAGGCTTTCTACCTGTCAATGTGGTTTTTTATTTGCTATTTAATGTCATACTGCCTTAGGCATGGGAATACTTGCAGAATGAGTACAGACCTCCATAAGCTCCTGAGAACTCTGTTCCACAACTTCCTCTGTGTGTGTGTGTGTGTGTGTGTGTATGTGTGTATCTATGTGTGTTCCACTGACTGCTAGGCTGATGCACATGTCCCAGCTGAGGTGGGCAAATAGAACCAGGCATCTCTGCTTCCCCAGCCATGGGACACTTCGATTCCACCGTGTAGGTGAAAGGCTGTGTAGGTGTGTAGGTGACAGGCTGGACCCTACTGAGTTGCCCAATAAATGTACTGTTGCACATATGCCCTGGCCCTGACCCTGACCTATCCTGTGTCAGTGTGCAGGACCCTGCTAGGGGACAAAGGGAGAGGTAGATGAAGTGGAACCCAGGGCACTAGAGGGTGGGGAAGCTAGCAGCCAAGAAGTTGGCAGCCAAGAACCCCTCTCTGGAAGCCAGTGGGAGGCAGAACCACAGCTGAGCTGAGGCACCAAGCTTCCACTTTATTTTTGAACTTCACTTAAAAAACTCAAATTCTGAGACTTGGACTGCAGATCATAAAACCTCGAGTATGGGATACTCTGTCAGCACCAGGCCCCGTGTGACTATGGAAGTCCCGAGCCCTGAAACCAACCCAGGTAATTGTCTCTCAAGTCCTAAGGACCATACTGTAAGGAAGCTACTCTCACCCCCATTCCGCAGAAGAGAAAACTGAGACCTTAAGTAGCTTGAAGGCAGAGGTAACATTTGAGCCCAGGTATAACTGAAATAAATCTAAAAGACTCTCTCTGGTATTGATGAATGTGTGAACTGGGCTGTTGAACCATAGTCTCATCTCACTTGGATTAGTAAATTAATACTCAGGTACTGCTAACTCCCTCAAGAGAAAAGGTGTATACTTTCCCCACCCCCCAACCCCCACTTCAACAAAGAACATTATTCCAGCAACGCTATCAAGAGTCTTCACCGCTTGATGAGGAATCCAACACCCAGCGTGGTTACTGAAACTTTTCTCAGTCATTTATATTTATTTGCTCAACCATTCAGCAAGCAATTACTGAGTATCTATCAAAGGCAAAGATTTTGCTTGGCATTTGGGGGGGAATATAAATGTGATTAAGATCTGACCTCTCCCTCTAGAAATTTGTGTCAGAAAACTTGCGAACACTATCCTAAATGCAAGGTCAATAATGAAAAATGCCCTAAAGGAGAAACAACTATGGATGGGTAGGGGGTTCAAAGAAGTGAGGCCTCTTGGAGGTGAATGAACAGAACTTGCTGGTCGAGTACTACATTTAAGATAGTCCTGGAGAATGGGCAGGGCTTTCTATATAAAGGTTGAGAGGAGGAAACGGCAAGGCAAATGCATAAATGCATAGTGGTTGGAAAAGCGTGCAGCCTGTTCTGGGAACTGTCCCCCTTTCAATTCCAAGTATGTGTTTCCATTTCCTTACCTGACCCTACTCCTTGGCCATGTTTAACCGATCTAGAGGTATGCTTCTCTGGAATTCTTTTTTTTTTTTTTTTTTAATTTCCTTTTTACAAACAGACTCTGAGAATGAGGTATCTCTTTTGGTTGATGAAGGTGTGGGCTGGCACTCCTGGGAGATTTAGGAAGTAGTTTTCTTGACATTTAGGAAGTAGTTTTCTTGTGGGGGAGGGTTATACATATACAGAGAATGAAGGTGACAGGCAGAGACACGGAGACAAGGATGGGGAGGCAGGGAGCAAGCATTCACTTCCTCATTTCCAGGTCTTCCCATGGCCCAGAGTTTGCATCAGCCTTCTGTCTGCGGACACCCTGTGTCTTTCCAGTCAAGCTCTCTTCTGCCGTGGCTACTTTGAGGTGAGTCTGTGTCTCTTGAAATCCAGAGACTCTTTCAAATATAGGGTTATTGCAGTGGACTGGGAAGAACTCAGGAGATCCTGCTGCTGGGCAAGGAGAGGAGATGGAAGGGAGGGGCTCGGATGGAAAAACCTTTGTGGAAATACATGCGGTGGGACTGAACTGTTAGGATGTGGCGATGGTGGGTGCTCAGAGAGAGGCAGAGATGATGGACAACACCAGATTTCAAGGGATCACTGGCAAGACTATAACTCTAAACTGACATTTAGTATGCTTTATATAATAGGATATAAAAACTGAGGAATGTTGAATTGATGCCTAAGATAATCAAGGCTTCCTATGACTCAGCCTCCCACTATTTTCTGATTGTACAGAAAGATAAACGACCTGCACAAGATCTCATGTCTTTCATGTTATCTAAATATGTTTAAAAAGCGGGATAAGGTGGAATTCCCTCCTGGAAAAAAATGGGTCAAGAGCTACTAGAATACTCGCATTTACAAAATAGTTGATAAAAATTTTCCTCTGGGTTGTACAAGAAGGCAGGATGTACACTGTTACAGACTCTGCTCTTTTCTGCTTCCTCAGAGACCCGGCTCCTCATTTTCAGTTTCTTCATTTTCTGCAGGTTAATCTTTAGTTTCTTGGTTAGTCACTTTCACCTGTTTCTCTTTTCTCACCTTTGTTTGTGCTTTTATTTTGTCTGAAGATTTGTCTTGCTTTCCTGTGGCGCTTTTTGAGATGAGTTTATCTCAATAGGAGCAGGCTTAGTGACAACTGTACTGACCTCCGAGACTCTTCCTTTCCTGCCCCTTCAGTTGAATTAACCTTCTGTCAGATCGCCCTGTCAGATCTAAGTTTTTAGGAAGAGTGATGCTATAGAAAGTCACACTTACAGGAGCATGAGAAAAACAGAGAGAGCAAATAATTGCTTAAAAATATTTTGATAATCCCGTACATTTGTTTGTATAGTTGGCTGTGGATTTCCAAGAATGTGGTGAAGGAGGAAAGGGAGGTAAAATTTAATGGACCAGTTGTAGGAAATAAACTTGCAAAGCTAAGAAATATGATCTAGAGGCTTTAACAAAACACACACGTGGGGTTGATACTATAAATAGCTGTGGCAGCATGTGGAGTTCATTAAGTCAGAGGAGTGGTTTGGGCACCTTGGAAGGTAGCTGCAAGAGCAGGCACACTCCAAGACGTGCCCTTTCACTCAAGGACTTCACAGATGTCAAGAGTTTCCGAGGGCTCTGTTCTCTCTGTGTCTGCCCGCAGAGGGAAGTATGGCCACACCTTGCCCTTTGCCTTGGCCCGGCTCAGTGACCAGAGCTTGGAGAACAAATGCCTGGTGTGTTAATAGATCTAGCAGAGGAATTTGGAATTAGGATTGATGAATTTGCCATCTTAATTTTTGTTCTCTGCTCTTTCTCATAGCTGCTTAATGTCATGCTAAAGTTGGTAACCATATATCAAAGAGCAATTAAAATATAATTTCTGATGTTGGATGCCAACAAGCCATATTTCTGGCATTAGCCCAGCCCCAAAGGGCAGAACATACAAGCATTCTTGCTTACCTATGTATATTTTTTGAAACCTAGCTAACATCTTATCTCTTCAGTTTTGAAGTCTTTCCTGAATTTCTCAGTCTACCTCATCTTTCCTTGCTTTGAACTCTTTTGGTTTCTATCTGTTGTGCTGTGGAAAGGAAATGGGGTTTCACACACCAGAGTTCATATTTTGGTTGGGACTCTTGGTATGTTATCTTGAATAAATTCCAGCTACCATACCATTAAGACAAGGGTTACTAAGTGATTGGTGATTGCTACACTACTTTTTGTATTTTTATTTAATTCTCACCACAACTGTATTGGGGCTTTTATAACTTTTGTATTTAATTGATGAGGAAACATTCAAGCAAAAGAACTCCCCCAAGATCACACGGCTTATGGGGGATAATACTATTAGAATTGACTCTGGATTTCCTACCTATTGTGCTGTATTGACTCCAAGTTAAGTTTTTGTGCCTTAGTTCTTTCATCTTTGAACTGAGATAGTTGGGGAATTGTAATGATTCAACGAGAAAGAAAGTCTGAAGTGTAGGGTTTAAAAATATATGTATATGTAATCCTTTCCTTCCCATCCTTCATTAGAGTTTTATCATATGCTATCATTTATCTTTCTAAGTTTAAAAATTGGATTTTCACCTGGATCCTGAATTTTATGTTTACGATGGTGCTATCTTGTGCAGACTCTATAGGTCTCATAGTGTCACCAGCAGATATAGATGGTATGGATGACTTGATTTTGATAATTACAGTGTCTCTTTCTCTCCTTTTGGATCTGCCCAGTAGACTGGCATCATGACTCACTGTCCATCTTATGAGAGTGAGGGAGTCTAGCCTTGTTTACCTCATTTCTCTCCAAAAGGAAGCTCGTAACTATAATATTGTCACTCCAGGAAATTAAGTCCATGGAACAATCGAACAAGTTTCCAAACTATTTGGATATTTTCTTCAAAATTCTTGGGAGTTTATTCTTCCCGTTAGCTATCCAAAAGTGTTCTAAAAAAGGCAAGAGTGGGGACATAAGCAGAGGCAGGTAAGCAAGGTATTTCTTGCCTCTCTGAGCTACTTGCCTGTAATAATTTTTGAGTGTAGTTTTTGAGTGAAGTATTTTAGCAAAAGAGAGAGAGATGTGGAAAGCCAAATGAAGGAAAAGGGTAAATGGTCATTCATTAATTTCTAGCATTTTCCAGCAGCTTAGGATATTAGATGGTGGGAGTCTGTATGTCTATGGCAAGGGTGGGACAATAGATATGGAGCAGTGACTGTCAATCCTGGCTGCACGCGAAAATAACCTGGGGATATTTAAAAAATGCTAATGCCCAGATCAAGTAAATCAAAATCTCTTGGAACGGGGCCTACAGACTTGGTAGTAAAAAAGAAATCCTTCAGGTCATTCTCATTTGTATCTGGGGTTGAAAATAACTAGCTTAAAAGAGTCAGGCAAACCAGGCCCAGAAATAAGCTGTTTTCCTGGAACTGTCTGTGGGAGTAGTGATACAGGACTATAGTTAACCTTGAAATAAAAGAAAGTGGACAATTTCAGACACCCCAAGAATGTGCACTTTGTGTAACTTTTTGGTAGAGGTGACCACCAATAATGTGTGCTAAACAAAAAACTGATTTCTTGTTAGAACCATAGGTAAAATGCCTGGGGTGTTCATAGGTATTGCTGAAGTGGGAACAGGATGAAACAGCAATATCAGAAATAAGCCTCTCTATTGATTACAAATATATACCTCCAGAATATCTGTCATCTTTGGGCTTTATTTTCTGATCTTGAAAATAAGAATGCCAATTTATCTCAGCCTCTCCCTCCTGTTAGGAACCCTGCTCCTGGTCCACTGTGAAGAAAAGTTTACATTTTCAGTTTTTCATTTGAAAGTTATTTATATATGTTCATTATAGCTATAACTGGCATTGTTATTATTTTTTTTGGAAGTCTCTCTAGTTGAAAGGTAGTGTGATGTCATGGAAAGAATATGGGTAGGGATCAAGCAGAATTGTTTGAATTCTTCATCTGTTATGTTTGAATTTTTCATCTGTTAATGAATTCTGTGACTTTTTGTGAATTTATTAATCTTTGACTCTCAGTTACACAGTCTATAAAATGAGAACAGTATCATCTACCTCAAAAGGCTGTTGATAGGATATGAAAATAAATGTAAGTTAAACACACAGGCCAATGTCAGGAATATAATAGTTGCTTTGTAGATATTGGTATTGCTATTTTTTAAAAATATATATATATTTCTTCAATTCAGAGAAGAATAAATACATTAAATTGCAATAGAAAGAAGTTAGACTGAGAACACCACCCTTATAGAAATCTTATTCACATTTGAAGATCAAGCACAAATCATGCCAACTCTAAATAAAATTATAATGGTAAAAACTACTGATTCAGGGCTTGGCACGTAGTACGCATGTAATAAATATTACTTTTTTTTTCTATTCTTACTCTTATTTTTAGGGAATTTCCCAGGCAAGAAAGGGGATGCAGCATTATAATATTTTATCTTAATAGAACATTATTATATTCTCTATTATTGTCTTTAAACTTTTATTACATCATAAACTTAGCAATCTTTCCACTTTAAGATTTTAAATCTTAATCTCTTACCTTTTCCCTAATTCTAAGATAATTCTACCCTGATTTTGAGCCTGTGACTCGATCCTCCCCTCTATTCTATTCACTTCCATTATAATATTTTTTCTATCTGCTCCTTGGCTCAGTTTTGGAGAAATACTCAATGTATGTGGCTACAGTGGATGGGGTTGTGGTTGGGCATAGGAGCTGACAATTTAGAATGTTCTCTCCCACTTTTTATATGCAGAGAACAAAGATGTCTGGAGACACCCTAATGAGTTTTCAATTTGTGAGCTGCTTGGCATTTAGTTAGAGTAGGTGGCAGATGAAGTTTTGTGCCAGGTCAATAAGTTGGATTTACATGCCCATCTATTTGGAATTTCCTTAGAGATCATTCCTGGAAAGGAGGTCTATCCTGGGAGAATTATAATGCAGGGGGTCTTAAATCATCAGATATCCCATTGTTACCATTTAGGATAGCCATTTCTGGTATTCAAAATTAAAGGAATATGGATATATGAAATGCCAATGTCTGACTCTTCAATAATAGTAGTAGGAGGAAATTAAGAAGACACACACATTAAAAGGTGGTGACGTGAGGGGATAGAGGAAACATGATCTACTATTTTACTTGGATAATAGAGATGGGAGTTATTTATGGGTTGACTGTAGATATGCAAGTTCCTGTCTCTATTTAGAGGTGGCAGCTGAATAAATTATGAAGGGAATAGTGCATAAGAAAGGAGACTGCCATCTCTTCTAAAACTTCTTCCTTGAAAAGGATAGAAATTACAGTGGTTTAGACTGGGGAAAGATACACAGACAAGAGCTAATTTATTCTAGAACTAAACTCAGGAACTTTTAAGATAATTTAAGTTTTATTAACTTTTATCATTGTTTTTATGGAAGAGAATCATGCTCTCATGCAATGCTCTTTGTAAACTTCTACTACTTCTTAAGTTTCAGCTCAAATATCACTTCACTTACAAAGCCTTCTCTGACCAGAATCCAGCAGTCTTATTTGTTGTTCCACCTGCTCTTACTTTGATCGGTTTGAGTATGTTCATCATGACAAAGATGACCTTGCATTGCAGTGGTTTGAGATGATAAGTCTTTCTTCTCCCTGGACTTGTAGCTCCTTTAGGTAAGGCTGTCTTCATGTTTGACTTGACAGTCATAGACATTTTGCTTCTATACCATAGTATATGTTTGTAATTATTTTCACGCAATGATATATTTTCCTCCAAATATTTGAGTAAAATTGATGATGGTAGGTGTTCCATAATTTTGTGAGGAAATAAGTATTTTTTGAGGCTATTTTTTAGATCTAATAGCTGGGTCCTAGGGTTTTATACAGTATGGTGTTTCTTAATCTTCTTAAGTATAATATTTCTCAGAAATAGTATAAAGATAGTGATTTACATTGTATAAGTGTAGTTATTCACTTATCACTTTCATAATTTTATTGTATGTTACCATATGTACTATTATTTAATCTTTTTTCTTTAGCTCACCTCATTTTTTTACTTAAAATAAATCAGTTTAAAAGAAAAATTTTAAGAAAATTAGAAACATGTACAACTTGCCATAAATAAAAGAAAAAACATTAATTGAAGAGGAGGCAATACTTCCTAAACTCATTTTATGAGGCCAATATTATCCTGATACCAAAACCTGGTAAAGATAACACACACACACACACAAAACTACAGACCAATATCTCCATGAACACAGATGCAAAAATCCTAAATGAGATACTAGTGAACCGAATACAGAAACATATTAAAAAGATTATGTACCACGATCAAGTAGGCTTCATCCCAGGGGCACAGGGATGGTTCAACATATGCAAATCAATTAATGTGATACACCACATAAACAAATTAAAAAATAAGAATCATATGATCATTCAATAGATGCATAAAAAGCCTTGACAAGATACGGCATTCATTTATGATCAAGACGCTTAACAAAATTGGTACAGAAGGAAAGTACCTTAATATAATAAAGGCCACATATGACAAGCTCTCAGCCAATTACACTGAATGGTGAAAAACTAAAAGCCTTTCCTCTAAGATCAGGAGCATGGCAAGGCTATCCACAATCGCCACTGTTATTCAGTACAACATTGGAGGTCCTAGCAAGTGCAATCAGGCAAGAGAAAGATATAAAAGGCATCCGAATAGGAAACAAAGAAGTCAAACTGTCACTATTTGCAGATTACATGATTCTCTATATAGAAAACCCTAAAGACTCCACAAGAACACTACTAGAAACAATAAGCAAATATAGTAAAGTCTCTGGATACAAAATCAATGTTCAAAAATCTATAGCATTCCTATACTCCAATAATGAATTGTCAGAAAAAAGATGTGAAAAAAAAATTCCTTTGGCAATTGCAACAAAAAGAATAAAATACTTAGGAAAAATCCTAATGAAACATTTGAAGGATATATATAATGAAAACTATAAGACCCTAATAAGTGAAATTGAAGAAGATACAAAGAAATGTAAAGATATTCTGTGTTCTTGGATTGGAAGAATCAGCATAGTTAAAATGACCTTATTACCTAAAGCTTTATACAGATTTAATGCAATCCCCATTAAAATCCCATTGGCATTTTTAAAAGAAATAGAACAAAATATCATCAGATTTGTATGGAAGCACAAAAAACCCCAAATCGCCAAAGCCATCCTAAGAAAAAAGAACAAGCCTGGAGGCATCACTCTGTATGACTTCAAATTATACTACAAAGTGACAACAATCAAAACGGCCTGGTATTGGCAAGAAAACAGACACACAGACCAGTGGAACAAAATTGAGAGTTCAGAAGTAAACCCATGTTTATATGGGCAAATAGTTTTTGACAGAAGAGCCAAAAACATACAGTAGAGAAAGAAAAGCCTCGTCAATAAATGGTGCTCAGAAAACTGGAAAGCCACCTGCAAAAGAATGAAACTAGACTGTTGTCTATCATCACACACCAAAATTAACTCAAAATGGATTAAGGACTTGAATATAAGACCTGAACCAATAAATTGCATAGAAGAAAACATAAGAACTAAACTCATGGACCTTGGACTTAAGGAGGATTTTATGAATTTGACCTCAAAGGCAAGGGAAGTAAAAGCAAAAATAAATGAATGAGACTACATCAAACTAAAAAGCTTCTGCTCAGCAAAAGAAACCATCAACAAGATAAAAAGACAACTATCCGAATGGGAAAAGATATTTGCAAGGAATGCCTCCAATGAGGGCCTTATATCCAAAATACACAAAGAACTCATACAACTTAATAACAACAAAATTAAACGATCCTATTAAAAAATGGGCAGGGGACCTGAACAGACACTTCTTTCAAGAAGACATACAAATGGCCAACAAACATATGAAAAGATGCTCAACATCACTATTAGGGAAACGCAAATCAGAACCACAATGAGATACTATCTCACACCTGTTAAAATAGCTGTTATCAAAAGGACAAGTAATAAGTGTTGGAGAGGATGCGGAGGAAAAGGAACTCTCATACACTGCCAGTGGGACTGCAAATTGGTACAGCCACTATGGAAAACAGTATGGAGGTTCCTCAAAAAACTAAGAATTGATCTACCATATGATCCAGCAATCTTTCTACTGGGTATTTACCCTAAAGACTTGAAAACCCATATTCAAAATGATATTTTGCACACTGATGTTCATAGCAGTATTATTCACAGTGGCCAGGACATGGAAGCAACTGAAGTGTCCTACAATAGATGATTGGCTAAAGAAGCAGTGGTACATATATACAATGGAATATTACTCAGCCATAAAAAGAGATGAAATACTGCCATTTGCGGCAATGTGGATGGACCTTGAGATGATCATGCTAAGTGAAATAAGCAAGACAGAAAAAGTTGAAAACCACATATCATCACTTATTTGTAGGCTATAAACCTAAAAGCAACAAACAAACAGAAACTCATTGACATGGACAATACACTAGTGGTTAGCAGAGGGGAAGTGGGGAGAGGAGAGGTAGATGGGGTCAAATATGTAGTGACAGAAAGAAATCTAACTATGGGCGGTGAACACACAATGCAATATATACATGCCTTACTGTTGAATTGTACACCTAAAATGTACTGGATTTCATTAACCAATGTCGCCATAAAAAAAAATTAAATGGCAAATAAAAATTCGAAAAAAAAAAAAGAAAAGAAAAAACATTTACATACATTGAAACATGAAGTGCTTATCCATGAATTGCTGAAAATCGTTTCTTTGCGACTAGTGATGAATGGACCCCTCTTAGGAAACATGGCTCCGAGCTTCTAGCTTTCACAAAGCCACCATTTTCCTTAATCAAAAGGATCCTTACTGTTAAACATGTTGTCAATATTTCTCGTATGTCTCCGCTAAAGTACTCTGCATGACAGAAGGGAGTACATATACTCTCTGGCCCTCCCCTTCCCCGAACCCTGCCGCGATCTCCCCTCCTCAGGCAAGAGTGGATATGCAATCATGGGTGGTCTGGCACATGGCGTCAAAGTGGCCCATCAGACATATCTTTCAAATCTTCATTTTTGTCTTGACAGTTATAGACATTTTGCTTCTATGCCATAGTAATTATTTTCATACAAAGATATATATTTTCCTCCAAATATTTGAGTAAAAATGATGGTCTTCGATACTGTTTAGTGATTTTTGTGTATAACCAATTATGCCAGCATGCACCGCCACACTTTGGAAAAAAACATAGTTTTAAGTAAAATACAATAATGTATTAGATGGTGTCCCTCTGAGTACTGAGATGTAGTTTGATACAAGATTCCTCACTGAATGACATTGAAATTGAAATCTAAGGGGACCGAGATTTGCAGAAAACTCTAGGAAGAATTTATCTACTTAGACAGCAACAAGTGAAAAACAGAGGTGATTTAACTAGATCATTTTGGATCAAAATGAAAAATAAAATTTTGAAAACTAATTCTGGAGTTAGTTGAGAATTAGTTTTTATCTGAATGAGAGAGCCCAAGTAGCCCTTTTTATTTTATAGAACAATGTTATTCTTTATTCTCACAAGCTTTGGTCACCCTTACTAGGCCCCAGAGTGTTGTTCAGTAGGATGTGGTGGGAGTAGGGGTGGGTCTATGCCATCCAACTACACATTCCTCCCTACTGTAAATACCTGTAGATTTTGTGGCTAATGTGTCACACAGAAGTTAGTGACTAGCTAGAGGTTTCCCATTTATCAAGTGACTTCAGTATACCAGCTGGGAGCCCTGATCTAGACTTTTTCTATACTGCTCATATTTCTGGATAATTGCTATGTGATACAAGTACACTTTAAATTGAGACAGAGCTGGTATTTGGAATTTGACTGGTAGATGTTTATTTTTCGGCTGATCCGGTCTCATTTTTAAATTTAGAAAAAGGGAGGAGAAACTCTTGGCTTTAGTATTGTTTCTCCACTTTTTCTGCTAGTGGAGGTGCCTGGCAGGTTGATTAAACCATCTTCATTTAGTTGGTAGAAGCCTTGTAAAACTGCCTACAAGTCAACAGAATAAGGCCCCAGGGGAAAAAACGAAAACTGGATTGGAGTCAGTTTTAAAGTTTGAGACTTGGCTTCAAATAAAACTGTCTACATGGTGATTCTATTTAACAGGAATTCTAGGTTTTTTAGTGGTTTTAAATGATAGAATCAAGAAAGCTTTAATTACTTTAATGCGGCATGTCCAGTCTTTCTTAATGATGTGTGTGCGCGCGTGCGTGTTTGGAAGGAAAGCGATGGCCATTTAGAGCAATTTCTGCCAAGTCTGGCAGCATTGTTGGCCAAATCCCTGGGAGTAAGAGTTGGTGGCAACTGGCCAAGTTGGACTAAAGAAAATTAGTTCATGCGCTATCTTCTAGTCTAGCTGGCCTCAAGAACCATCAGTAGCATGCCTTCGAAAGCAAATGAAACTGGATCCTCTCTCTCCCATGGTGAGGGCTGATTTGTCTATTCTCCATCTGATCACCAGAGATACCAATGAGAGATAAAGTCAGAATCTCTGCTCTGACCCCCTCCCCTACCTCAGTCAGTCCTATGGCCCAGGTTCTAAGTCTGCATTTAGGTGCTGGAAACCCAAGAATACAGCCACCATTTATTCATTGTCAATACGCCTTTGAATAAAAACAGATGCTACACCTATAATGAGTCTTGTTTCTTGACACTTTATTTGCAATCTAGACAAATGCCCACAACTGCCAGATATGCCCCCACTTTGACTCTTCTCCCAGTGGTCTAAGGCGGGTCTGAAGGTGAAGAGCAGGGAGTCTCTGTGGCCCACTTTGTTTTTCAATGACGCCTTTTTCTACCTGGGTCAGGGTAGAGAACAGGAGCCCTGTGGGAAATGGCATGCTCTGCCATACCGTACTCAAAAGGCAAAGAGAGTAGGAATCTGTTAGGATTTGGAATTGGCAGATATTCTGCATCTTCAATAAGGAGTGGGTCAGACAATTAGCAGGAAACTGAACTCCTTCTACAAGTGCCTAGAGACAACATGCATCTCTGTGCCTCCTACTCACCCAGTTCCTCATTAGGGCTGGCATGTGCTTTGGGAACAGGGTAGGCTGGCTTCTGAGCTCTGCTCCTCACTGGCTGAGTGATCCCTGGCACACACACAGGCTTACCTCTCTGAGCCCAATTCCTCATAAGCCCAAAGAAGGGGTTGGATACTTTTCTAAGGGTACTTTTAATATGAAATTCTATGATGTGACTAAAATTGGGGGATGGGAGAAAGGAAGGCACCCACAAGGTAAAGGTGGAGGACAATAAAATAATACAAATCTCTAAGGAATGTCCAAGTTGCTCTTTGTTTTCGCCTCTCATTACACCCAGCACCACCATCACTTTCTAGCATTTGTACTTATTTGTTCTGTGGCCTTTGCCAAATTGCTTAACTTCTCTAGATGTCTTTTGCTTCTTCTATAAGTCAGGAGCAATAACACTATCCATAAAGGATTGTTAATTTTGGTATTTTTATTGGCAGACTAAATGGCTATACATTCAAGTGCTTAGCAATAGGGCATGCTCATGGAGGTGCTCAATAAATGAGAATTTGCTCCACTTTTCCCTTTCTTTCCAAATTTGCTTTACTCTGGATCTTTCCCTGAAAACCTTGTTCTAGGCTGAATGTCCTGATGAGGTGTTATGCAATTAAGGTGAAAAGTCACATTCAGAACATCACCGATGCTCCTCAAAGCCGGAAAATGCCACGGCAGAGATTTTCTCCGTGTTCTTCATGCTCCCCAAGGCTGTGTAAGTGAAAGGAAGACACTCCAGACTGGTGCAAGTCGTGTCCTCTTTTCCTCCAGTGCTCTCCTTCCTCCTGGATCTTATCCCCTCTTTCAAGGATCTGGCTCCCTGGTCCCCTGTGGATTCTCTCCTGGTTAGTCCAGCCAAAAGAAGCTTCTTCCATGTTCAGAGCCCTGTTACCTTTACTCTCTGAGCCTCCTTTACACTTAGGCTATGAAATATCTTCTGTATTTTCAAATTGCCATTGGTATTTACATATCCTTTTGCTGTCTGACATCATACCTTTCTCTTGTCTCTTTAGCTAAATGGCAGATTTCTTGAGGGAAGGAGATTGTGTTTCTTCAGCACCCTGAACGTAGAAACATTCCACGTGTGGGCAGGGTTAAAAAATAATTTTACACTTTTCATCTGTTCCTATAATAGTATTGAGTCACCTCTCACTCCCTTACCCCTCTTAATATTAAATTTTCTCAACGGTCGGTATCCCTGATTCTTCTTATCATAGAGTAGATAAGGCTTCTAAATTTGAATTTGTGTTACTTTTAGAAAGATTATTTTCTTTCTCTCTCTTTTATTTTTACATATGAAAATAAGAACGTGCTTTCCTTTTCCTTGCCTCCTCGATACCCGAATGTTCAAAATCTAGCCATAAACTCTCCCCCAAGGCTTTGAAAGGTAGATAACACATTAGTGTTATCTCCTAATAATAAGAACTTTTCTTTAAAACAAATGTCATAAAGCCTTTTCATACTCTAAGTCATTATATTTCGAGAATTCCAAAATATCAGTCTCATAAATCAGCTATATTTGACCTGTTCTCCACAGTCAAATCCAAACTCCTGCCTTAAAAGTTCTGCATTCTTCTGAAGATAAATGATACAGAAAATGTCAAAAACGTCCTTGCATTTGAATCACTCCATCTCTCTCTCCTCAGATGGGGCTGATTCAGCAGATTGGCTCCTCGGGGAGGGCATTGGGTTCCAGCCTATTTCAAACAGACAGAGGCATCTCCAAGGCGGCTTTGTCAACAGCCAAGGACATTTTTTCGGCATAGACTCTGAGCTTGCTGCCACATAAACAAATAGAAAGATTTCACTTTAGCTTTCCCGCTTTTTCTGGATTGACAACAAGTACTAAGAGGGAGACAGACGGAAGCCAGTAAGGCAGCCTGGGGCAGCTAGAAACCCAGAAGGAAGCCTGGAACTGCTGGCTCTGGCTCCATGGTCGGGGCGAGGCTGTGCGCAAACCTCGGCCATGAACTAACATCTGGAAAACCTCTTGGCTGGACATTTCACCCATAGACCCAGAGGCTGGGTAATGTAGGAGTGAAGAGAATCTTCCCTTGCTTCAGTGAGCAGGTCTCACCTCTGGCTGCACAGTGAAATCACCTGTGAGGCTGTTAAAGGCAGCTCCTGTCTGGGCCCTATCCCAGGCCTGGTGAATCCTTCGCATGGGTGTTTTGAAAAGATCTCAAGGGGTTCTTACATGCAGCTAGGATGGAGAGCCACTGACTGGTGCTGGTGAAAAGTCAGGCTTTCTTTTGAATACCTTGACTGAGTTTCTGTGTTAACCATGATCTGTGATTAAACATTGATATAGATACTTTTTTTATTTTAAGGATATTATTTTTCCCCTTTTTGATGGGTTATTCTTAATGAATAACCGTAGGCTAGATCTAGGAGTGATCTTAGATATCACTGAGTACAGCTATGGCAAATAGGTTTAATGTATGGTGCCAGCTCTGACAAATATAGAGACTGCCTGGGGAAGGACATTAAAATGATTGAGAAGGACATTGAGTCTGTATCCTGAGTCAATAGGTCAAAGTTCTGTGAGACTCCTAATGATGACTACTGCCATATGTAAGATGGTGACACAGTGTTATGTGAGTGGGATATGTGCCATTCCTTATGTAGATGTAGAAATTACTTTCAGAAAGGAGAATCTATTTGCCCAAACTCATACTGAGTGACTGTTTTCTTTCTCTTTTCTCATTTATTTGATGTGAATAATACTCTTGATATTTAAAGAGTAAATTTATGTAGACTATATACTTGGAGGTTGTCTCAACCCAGTCAAAATATGCACTCATTTGCTAAATTTGAATAAATAGTGAGAGCTAATAGGGATCATTCATGCCCCGATTCAGGACAATTGGCTTCCACTCTTCTTTGCCTTTGTCTGTAGAAACATGGCCAGTGCTTGTGACCAAATCTGTAGCACTTGCTCAGTGGTTTGTTGCTTTTACATTTTGAAACCCTGGAAAAGACTAACATCTACTGGCATTTGGGGAGCCCCTGTTCTAAGCCTCCCAGAGATCTCTTGGGACCTACTTTCAGGTGCTTTCTGGTCCTGATGTGTGCCTCTAGACACAAAAGTGTCTGGCCTCCAGAACAGCTGTAGATATCTGACTCTCTGATATTGCCATTACTCTACTCCCAGACCCTGATTTCTTGATCCTAAATTTCTGCTTAGCCTTGGGGGATGACTTCTCCGACCCTTTTCAGTTCAGTTCCAGATATCCACCTACTCTCCTGCCTCTAGGCACTCCACAGCTTCTTATATTCCTTGGCAAATATTTATCCCAGATAAGATCTTGGGATATTATATGCAGCACACAGCAATAGATTACCAGCTAAGATCAGAAAAACTTTTAAACTCAAATCTTCTGCCCAACTATGAGGAATGTATGGCAAGGAGCCACTCTCCTGAATTAAGCCCAACAAATATTTTCCCTAAATGTTACTGACATCCAGTTCAGTTAATCATTACTACATATGTAACTCTCTACTTTGCAAACTGATAGACTTTCTAGAATAAGTTCTATTCCTTTAAAAAAAACTATACTAGTCCTATATGTATGTTTATATCTTTATACAAAATAGCCTTAGAAGATGATATATCACATTTTAGTTGTAGTTAACTTGGGGAGTGGAAGTGTGGGGGGCCTTGGAGTGGCTTCATTTATCAGTGTTGCTTGGATTTTTTTTTTTAACAAGTAAGCTCATATTTTCTAATTGAAAAAGAAAAATATTAAGTAAATTTAGAGAATAAAAAAGTGTTCACAAAATCTTAGAGATAAAGAGACCCCATAGGTCATTTAGTTCTTCGATTCAAAATCTTCTGAGAATTGTTATCAAATTTATTATAGAATTTTTTGTGTATCTCTCTCTCTCTCTTAAAACTTTAGACACTTATGGGTTTATTAATATTATAGACTTGGTATTCCTCATGCTATCAATTCTCTCATTTTATAGATGAGGGAAGTGAGGCTCAGGAAAATTGTGAAGTGCTCATGACAAGTGGTTTAACTGTGGTCTGTTTATATCTCTCAGTCTCTCAATTAAAAAAAAATCATTCAGTTTTCATACAATACTTGCTTACTGAGCACATAATATTTATTAGACTAGGTGTTTGGAATAAATAAGAATAAATAGATATATCCTCTTGGAGCTTATAGTGTAATATTATGTCTAGCAGCATTAGTTTAAATACCACATACTAAATCATCAAAATACTTTCTCTTTTTGGTAAATAAATAAGCCTTATACCATCTTATTTATTACATATCATCATTTCTTTATCTGTAGTTCATTACAAATGTAGTGAACTATATCTATAGCAGACATTTTGCTTCGTTGATAATATTGACATCTTGTCTTGTACTTGAACCATGTAAGAATTTTAAATGCTTTTAAAAGTTGGGCAGAGTGAGTATGCATGATCATTGTGAAATAGTTAAGCAATATTTGAATATACAGAGAAATAAATGCAAGTCTTCTTTTATTGCTCACAGCTCTCCAATCCCACTCTGGTCTTGAAGTTAACCACTGTGAATAGTTTTGTGGATATTCTTCCAGAGCATTTTCCTTAGCATGTATACATAGATTTCAGGTTACTTCTCTTTGCTGTGTAGACTTTTTTATACAATGATCTATTTCTTGCAGAGTAAACTCACTTTATCCCCATTCGAGGGATCCTATCATTTCTGAAAATATGATCATCAACCACCCCTTGCCAGTTTTGCCTAAATACAGGTCCCTCTCAACTTAAAAAAAAAAGTTGTGTTCAAAAGGATTTTGTTTTACAAGATAATTGGAACTTGAACTGTGTTCTCTCATAAAATGAATTACAAATATGTTTTACATGAGGGCTACAGCAACAAGGAAAAGGTCAATATGGAAAAAAGAACATTTAAAGAGTACTTACCATGTGTGAAAAACCCTATTAAGAACTTTCCATTATTTCATTTACTTTTTGCAACATTTTGTTAGGGTGGTTATTATTCCAAGTTATACAGGTGGAGCAACTAATGTTCAAAGTAACTAACTTGCCCATTGTCATTTAGGCTGTAAATGTCAGAGCTGAGAGTTGGGTCCAAGTATGTTTGGTTCCGAAGCACATGTACCTTCCAGCCCCTGGAAGTTGGTTTACAGGGGAAACGTGCCCACAAAGACACATGTGCAGCCTCGGTAGGTGGCATGGTGTTCCCCTCCTCCTGTTTTGGTGATCACTGAGAGAAAGATCAGGAGCTGAAGGGCTAGACACTTTGGTTCCACCACATCGTATTCACACCCCAGTGGATGACTGTGAGACCAGGGATTGACATAGTGGCTAATGCTATACAGGTGTTTTTGGCTCTCGAAGTAAATACACTGTTGAAAATTCTCTGTTTTCCCCTCTAGATCTACTCTCTAGCCTTCTTCATCCTGCCCTGTGCCTTGTGAGGCTAACTTCCTTGGACTCCATCAGCTGGCTGAGTCCCTTTCCTCTGGCTTCTGATTGGGTTTTTCTAATGGGAGGCATCAGCAAGAGATTTGGAAGGTGTGAGGAAAGAAATGTCAGGTCACTTAGTTCCCTGGCTTCTTTCCTGTTACAGCTGCTTTGTAGCAGCTGGATTCCTATATCCAAACCCACAGCTCCTTGCTGGATGGCCCTCCCTACAATGTCAGCTCTAAGTTCCAGCAACAATTCTTTCCTAGTACCTCCAAGCTGTAGTCACAGCATTCTACTCTTACTAGCCAGGTGCTTTGTCATTTCTTATTGGCTTAACACAACTTTGCCTGTATTCTCTTGTAAATGTCCCTTCATTAAACTCCCTTTAATTATCCCTATTGAATGTAAAGTCTGTTTGCTTCTGGGAACCTGGCTGATTTAGTATAATAAAACCAAAATTTGTTTCTGAAAACAGATCCTCAAAATGGGATTCTATGATGAGGTTGCTCACATAGTCGATGAGGGCACAGATAATCTTCTTGCCAAGGTGAAATGGATAACATAGTGGAATAATTTCTCAGATTATCAACAGCTGTTTTATGGGATGGTGCAGGTGAAGGGCTGGGCATTGGGAGATCATGTGGCTATGGTATTCTTTGTTTTGTCAGGTGATTTAGATTACATAGATTGTGCCACAGTCTGGCTACTTATGAAACCCCAGAAGGCATAAACAGAAAAGGGCAAAGAATCAGCCTTGAATGCCTAACTCAGGGCCTAAGTGGAAAATCAAATAGCCTCTTTGGAAGTGTTTAAAGAATCTATTACCTTCTATAGCTGCAGGGCCAACATATCTAACTCAGGGTAACTTTTAAAGACTCATTTATCTTTTGTAGCTGCAGGGCAAGTATGGTTGAAGATCATCTGTGACTAAACACATGTACTATCTCTAGCCACCTTTCCCCTAGTACATAGATTTCTAGGACTTGCAGTCTGGTAAAATAGAAGGTGCATGTGCTGAGGATTCAGCAATACCTGGGACAGATTCTTACCTCAGACTCTTACCACCTATACGGCATTGGGCGAATTGCTTAATCACCCTGAGAGGTAAGTTACTGCATCAATAAATGTGCGACACTTCTTGTTCTTGTATGACAAGGCGTAGGTGAAAAAAGAATAGATTCCTGACATATGAGGATGCTTTGGGCAGATACAGAAGATTGAGAACTGTGAACTTGTAAATGCCCCTGATCCTTCATAGGCACATGAGAGGCAACCAGCCTTCCTTTCCTATCTTCGGCAAGCCCCAGTAGGAGAATCCGTGCAGACCTCTAGTGTTTTGGAGTGTAACCATAACCCCTTCTGCAGATAACTTCTTCCTTTAAACAGCTTTCGCCTTGCTACTGGGCCCTAGTAGAAACTAAGTTCCTAACCACATTAGTTTTCTGTGGCTGCAGTAAAAATTATCACACACTTGGTGGCTTAAAACAACAGAAATTTGTTCTCTCACCATTTTGGAGGCTGGAAGTCTGAAATAAGGTGCTGGCAGGTCCATGTTCCCTCTCAAGCCTCCAGAGGATTCTTCCTTTTCTCTTCCAGCTTCTGTTGCTCTAGGAATGTGGTTGCATAACTCCAGTCTTCTTCCATCTTCACATGGCCTTCTCTTCTGTCTTTTCTTCTGCCTCTAATAAGAACACTCTCATTGGATTTAGGGCACACCTCAGTAATCCAGGATGATCTCATCTCAAAATCCTTAACTTAATTCCATGTGCAAAAATGCTTTTTCAAAATAAGATCATATTCACAGGTTTTATGGGTTTAACGTGAGCAGGTGGCTCACTCAACACCCACTTCTGGTACATTGCCTCCTCTGTCTGAGTTCATATCTATGGCTTTATGTGACTGGGGGAGAAAAAACTTGGGCTTGACTTTTATGATATGTGGTCAAGGCCAGAAGTGCATAGCCTCTCCATTCTTGTCCCAGTTAGGGTGACTCTGCAAGATTCTCATGAAGGGAAATTATTTCATTTAGTAGAACTTTAATCAGTACATTGGCTGCTTATTTAGATTAACAGAAGATGGCTTGAGGTTTGTACCTATATCTATGTAGGAAGTGGCTAACAACTTAACCAGTTGGTCAAGAGCTTTCAAAGAACACAATATGAAGATTGGTGACAAGGGGAAATGTATCAAAATAGATTTCTCATAATGGGCACAGAATATTCTTTGACTATCTAAATGTCCACCAGAGATCAATCTATTGTGGAGAGGCTCTTGATAATGAGGTGGACAAAATGAAGTCATCCTGTGGCTGTTGTTCAGAATATTTTTCAGCTAACATGGTGCTTATTCAAAGTTGCTATGGTAGCAGGAATTGAAGCCCATCTGTGTGGTTTCCCTTACTGAGATTGATCTGGATACTGCCACTGCTCAGTGTCTGACCTGCAACAGCCGAGACCAGTGCTAAACCTTTGATACAACATCATTCTCTAGGGAGACCAACCTAATACCATATTATCATGGGGGCAACAGACATCCTTCCTCACAAAAACAGGTACACATTCTAAATAGGCATTTTCTTTCCAATTTTTCTGCCAGCACCACCATTCCTAGACAGATAAGGTACCTTAATTTTCCCCATATAACTTATTGAATGACAAATTAAAAATAAAGAAATGGGTTCACATCCACTAATTTCACTGCCTCCTTGTTTATATAACTGTGGAAAGAACAACTAACTGCAGGCTCAGTTGCAATTACAGGGAGACAATGAACTGTAAGGTTAGGGTACATGCCTTAAATCAGAAGTCAAAATATAGTGCCATCTCCCTGACAGCCAGAATTCATGGATCTGGGAATCAAAATGTAGTGTTAGAAGAGGTGCTTCTCACTCTTATACCTAATAACTCACTTATAAAGAATTTTTTTTTCCTGTCTCCACAACCTTGGCATTGGTGGTTTTGGAGGTTCTAGTGCTCAAGGGAAGAACGCCTCTGAAAGGGAACAGTCATGGTTCCACTAAATTGGAAATTGAGCCTGACTGGCTCCTTACGCTGCTGAACCAACGGGCAAAGGTGAAGATGGGATCACTCTAGTGGCCTGGGTGATCAAACTTGCTTATTAAGGAAATGTGGATTGCTGAGATCCAATGGGAGAAACAAGGGCAATGCCTGGAGCCCAGAGAATTTCTGGGAGCTCCCCTTTGCATTTCTCTCTACCATACTGGTCTATGAAAAACTGCAGCATCCAAATAAATACAAAATATAACCTTGAATTCGGGTTTTGTGTAAATAAAGTTAGAGTCTCACCATCGGATAAAGACTTTGTAAGGCCAAGAAGCTTATGGGAGATGGGGTGGATAGGGAATTGGTAGTAGAAGCAGCTATGTTGATTGACTTAGGCCTGTGACCAGGTACAAAAGCAGGGACTGTAGGAGCTATGCTGTGTGTTTTTTGTCCCCCACCCACATTTTACCCTCTGTGCTATGTAACATGGAGAACACTGATGGCAGCTTGCATTTTATGTTTCATGTGAGAGTATGAGTGAATTCACAGCACCTCATGATGATATATCTGCAGATTGGAATTATGTGTTTCCTACATTAGGGACAGATGCTTTTCAACCAGACAAAGGGAAAAAGTAGGTGTTATGGCACAAAAATGTGCAAGATATTCCCTGTTCCTCTAGATTTGTTTTTCATCCTTCTCTACCCAGCACTATGCATGGATCGGTTGATCTCCCCAGGCTTTTCTGACCAGGCTTTCATGCCCAGTGATTTTTGTTTCAATGGCAATGGCAGATGAGAGTGCTGGAGGAGAGAAAGACAAAGCTGTGCATCTGCTGGCTCCTTCCTGCTTGGGCCACAGTTTGACAGTAGCTACTTTTTCTTTCCAGGTAAGAGCTCCTTTGGGGCAGTTCTCTCCCACAGTTACAATTATCGTTGGGTCTCAGCAACTGCTTTCTGAGCTTGTGTCTTTAGTGTTTATGCTAAAGTCTCCCAACACCACCCCTTGTCAGTTTTCCTTAACTCTGCTCTCTCTCTTTAAAAAACGTCTCTTTCATGAAACTTTCTTTGGTTGTCCATTGGAAGGAGCCATCTCTATCTCATCAGGATTCTGGCTAATATAACACCCTAGGCCATGCTCTTCTGTTTAGTTAGAGAATCCTTCCTCCTCCACCTCCACCCAGCTTATATGCTCATATATCAAGCTACTTATCCCTGGTTCCATGTGTATATGCAGATCCCAAGACAGCTTCTCTTCCTTGGGCATGGTCACTTCCATAATAACCACTACAGGAGAGAAGAGAAATTTCTCTCTCTTTATAGTGTAAGAAATGTTGGTTCCCACCTCATCTATGTGCCAAGTCCTTTGAACTTGGTAATGGGTGCATTCTGTTGGCATTTTAGTGAGAAAAGGAAATTTACCATAGTATTCTAGTGGTAGGAAAGACAGTAGTTTGTCACTAGACTATAAGCTAGCTTCATTCATTCTTTCAACAAATATTTAGTGAACACTTTGTTCTAGGTTCTGACACCATGAAACTAGACAAAACAAATACTCTATCATCATGGAGCTTATGATTTCATTGAATAAGCCCTTGCCCTCTTCTCTATAGTATTGAGAGCACTACAGTAGAAGCTCAATAAATAATTATTAAATGAATAAAGATAAGGATTAGGAAGATGATAAAAATATAGGTAATTACAGTTACAAAACACCTCCCTATCGTTAGCTCAATGCAGTTTAATCTCTAAGTGTTAGTGTGGTCTTTGCAACACTGTCCTGTCTCTTCTCCAAACCATCTTCTCTTAGACACTTGTGAAACTCAATGAGGTTTTGCTAGACTCCTCTCAGTTCCATGTCAAATATTTGGAAGCATCACAATACCAGTCTGTTGTTGCTACAGAGTCAGCCCTCTTCTGGAAGGATGGCCTCTTCTGGAAAAATCTCACATCGTTTTCCCCACTGCTTTAGATCCCTCTACTGGGGCAATTTCTGTTGAAATGCTTGGATCTCAGCTGCATCTCAACTCACAGCCTCTGTTTAACAGGACCCCTTCCCTTGGAGGCGTCGCTCCAGATTCACTTCCTCCTTTCCTCTGGCCCATGTCTTTTTCTTTTTAACCTCAGTTCCCTTCCTTCCCTTCCTAGATTAGTATCCTGATGGCTGTAGATCACCTGTAGCCCATTATGTTGCTACCATAATTCTACTGGGAGTCCTGTTGATGGACAGATAGGCGGAGTGTCAATAGACCCATTTTGTAAAATGGAAATTGGAGAAACCTAAAACAACAGAATATGGGATGGAAAACGAAGTAATTTACTCCAGATATAGTTCATTCCTGGTAGGTCTCAGCAATGGCATTTCCTCCTTATACTGTTTTTTTTTTCAGCCCAAGGTCAAATTTAAAAATGTGCGTGCTGACACTCACAGTTGTGCCTTCTCATTGTTCGATGGCTGGTGTGTGGTCAGGGTTTTTCAGCTCTTTGTAGTTTTGTGAGAAAACTGACTGTGACATGGGGTAGGAGGGGAAAGACCCATAGGGGAAAAATCTTGCTCACAGTAAAGCTAAAATCAAAGGAATGCTTCAGGCTATGAAAAATGGCTTCCCGTTTCCCTGGCTCCAGACTGTAAGCACTCATGCCCTGGAAAAGGTAATCTGGAAAAAGTGAGGTGTGGGGAGGATGGAGATTTTCACATTGCAGCAGAGGATATCCATAGTTTCTTTTCAGGTTTAATTGCATGTGGGTGGTGTATGATTATAAGTACTCATAAATTGTCTATTCTGATATTGAATTCAGCCCCCTCCATACATGTCTGCATGAACTGAGCTGAAGCCAATGGAGTGGGCCAAAATACACTAGAACTGCAGCCAAACTGATGACAGAGAGTTTGAAAAGTCAGCTAGAGAAACCTGTGGACCTAGTTATTGGAGTAATAGAGTTTTTGTCCTGAGCTTCTACACAGATGCTATTTTTTCTTCTTTGGGGAAGAATATGAAATGAGAATGTACTGATGGAGAAACCGATATTCTTCTCTAGTTGAAAAAGTAGCATTTAGTAACTTAGAAAACTATTCAGAAATTTTAGGCAAAACTGTCATGTGGCGTTTTATAGGATGCTCAAGTTGTCTATTGTAAGATACACATATGGGTTTTTTATTTTTTAAAAAATGCAAACATTGCTAGAAATAGCTTTATTAATTTTTAGTAGATTGAAAAAAGTTGTTTTCCAAACTCTCTAAAATAACAATGAGAGAAAAAACACTTGGAACCCCCCAAAGGGAAATAGTAAAGTGCTATGCAAATATTTACCACCACTGCCTACTGGTTACTTTTAACAGGAGGAAATTTTGATTCAGTGGTTAATATTCAGTAGAGAAATTGTGTCCTTGTGTATTTTGTGTAAATGTGAGTCATTTTGGAGGTGGGAAAGGATAAAGGGAATTAAGGAATATTGCCATTTAAATTTTGGGCAAAAAAATTAAATAGCTTGATTATAGCTTAGGTTTTTTTCTTTTTGCCTGGTGTAATATTTATCAAGTGATGTCCTTATGTAAAATGCATTGAGTGACAAGTATCTAGGGAGACTCTTGAAAGGAAATAACCAGACTCTGGGGTGGCTGGTTGGTTCTACAACAAAGATTCTTAAATGAAACATTCTTAAGCCTCTGGAAAATGATTAAATTGGGTAGGTAACTAAAGTCACATCAAGGTGATAGAGCAGTCCTACCTGTTCAGATTTAGTCCAAGGATTCATATATGGGTCTGGAGTGAGAACTCTTGAATATGAAATTATTTGATGCCATTTAAAATGTTACTCCACTAACTACTCAGAATTATTTATTTTTAGTGAGCAATGGAAAAGTTTTAAAAAAGAATAAAATAGTTAAACGATGAGTCAGTTAAGAGAATTGAGACTAAGACCCTTTTGGGGAGGATTTAAGGGGTATAATCTTGTTAGTGAGAGGGTCCCTCTTCCTTCATCAAGAGCAATGGGACCAGGAGACGAGGCATGGCTAGGCACAGTCATAGCGACGATGAAGGCCATGAGATGGGGAAGCTGAGACCTACAACAGAAATATTAACAGGTACTAAATAGAGTTTGTAAACTGCTGTCAGAGGAAGGGAGGAAATCTCTGCAAGTCCTGACTTCCTCTGTGCATGACCCATAGTAGGCCAGTAAATGTTTTTTAGCCAAGTATTCAACATGGGTGCTTTAGCTCACATCCTCCTCCATGCCTAAAACTCTTCTTCTTACTTTGATCAACATTATGTTTATCCTCAGGTCCAGCTCGAATTTTTCTTCTTCTCTGAAGCCTTCCCTGGTCTCCACAATTCATAGCATTCCCTTGACATTGAATCCAGTTTCATGGATTGTACAGTTGGCACTCTGTTTTTAAATAATTAGCCCTGGCAGTATAGAACACCTTACTTCTCCTTTACAGGAAGAACTTATATTTCACAGTTTTTTTTATTAGTTAGTATTTATTATGCTTTGAGTTTTAAAAGAACTCTGTATACTTGTATTATTTGACCCATACAATCATGTTGCAAGGCAGACAAGGGTATTAGGACTTCTTTGTTTGCAAGTGATAGAAGCCCAACTTTTTGCAGCTTAAGTGGAAGTTTAGTTTGCTCACAGAACCAAAGAAAGAATCTAGGACAGATCTGGTGAGCTCAGAATACGGGATTTGATACCTCTAATAGTTCAATGATCTCTCTTTTCTTTTCATTCTCTCTCTCTCTGTCTCTCTCTTACTTTTTTATTGTTACCTATGTTCTCTACTGCTCCCTTTGGCTTCCTCTGAGGTGGAATGTGAGTATTCTCTTCCCATGTCAAAAAGTATAAATCCCACAGCCTCAACAGAATTGCAAGATTGGAGAAAGGAAAAGTTTCAAAAGAAAGTCAAGGTCTGCATCAAAAGGAAAAAGGGATGACACAAAGCACACAGAAAACAAATCTCCATTACAGCAGATTACAATTATTATCCTCTGAAAACCACATTGAAACTGAAGTTCAAGCAAACCATATTGCTACTCTTTAGCATATTCGAGATGAAAAATTATTTCCGAGTTCTCTCCCCTAAAATATACTATTTTAATAGCTAACATAGAGCCTTCTTCATAATAAAGTACTTAATAAAACACTTAACAAAAATTAGTTAATAGAAAATTGATTAAAGCTGTCTCTAATCCCATGCTTCCTTTCTAAATTAGGAATGGAAGAGGAATCACTCTAAGAAAATAAATTTACCACTCAAAAATGACAGTGAAATGTAATTTGGAAACTGTTAAAATAAAAATTATAACAGCAAAAACAACAAAATCTGACAATTCAAGTGCTTAATATATGCCAGGAACCATTCTAAGAGATTTGCAGGTGTGGATTCAGTTATTCCTCACAACTCCAATGGGAAACTACTATTATCCCCATTTTATGGAGGAGAGAACTGAGGTGTAGAGAAGTCAAATCATGCCTGAAATCATGCAGATAGCTGTTGGCAGACAGAAATTCAGAGCCCTGACTGTCTGACAGTGATCCTGCCCACTTGCTACATGCTTCTATACGAGGGCTCCCATAGGAGCGGTTATCATTCTGTTCTGGTCCTTAGCAAGGCTGGACACTTCTACATGGCACTCAAGCCACTGCCTTTTCTGACTTGAATTTTAACCATACTTGTTCTCAGGCCACTTTTAGATATGGAGGAAATTAAAAGGAAATCTTTTGGAAAGATAGGTGATCAATACATCAGAGATGTAGTGGGAATAGATATTCCTAGAACAGTTATGTCTACTAACTTTTGTTCCTTTGCCCAAGCTATTCCCTCTGCCTGAATCTTTAATTTATGTGCCTAGCAAAATTCCACTCACTTTAAGATCCCACTCAGAAATCTTCTCTCTGGAGTTTCTTGGCTCACCCAAGAAATCTCTGACTCCTATATGCTACAGCACAGGCCATGCACTCTTCACACGTATATAGCCTGGCAAGATTATGAGGGCCTCCAGAGCAGGGCTAATTCTCCTGTACCTTACTGATGTTAGGGTCTATAGTGCCCAGCACAGAGCCTGGTACATAGGAGTAGGTGCTCAATGAAACCTTGTAGAAGGAGTGGATAAGGGAATAAAAGTTAGAAAGCACACTGAGATTATTTACTTGTTTGGAAGACCCACAAGTGGATTCCAAAGTGATATCCAATTTCAGTCTCTTGTTACTTAGAAGTATATCAAGACTAAAGTCCTGGGAAGGAAACCAGTGGTCTTGGAGGGGGATCAAAAGAAACAGTCCATGTGTAATCCCTGGCACTGTTATGTCTGAAATGCCAAAGGAAAAAGAAAGGATAAGTATAAGTTAAGCCATGTAACTAGCAAGATGCTATAATCAAATTATTTTGGTCACTGCCTCTGAGTCCTAACTATAGATGTCCACAAAAGTCATTTGACTTGTGTCAAACACAGAAGAATTCTTATGGTTGTATTTCTCCTCAGCTGTGTGCACTAGTAACACATTAGCTCTCTTATGGGTGTGGACCATAACATTGCTTTTATTTTCCCTGACCTCTGCACTCAAGCATCTGAAACCAGATGCTTCTCATACTTGCACAGTGCAGTTCTACATGCTCCCCATAGAGCATGCTCAGTTATGAGCTTCAACTTTGCATACCCAGAAATGTAAAACTGTCAGTACCTCCAACATATCTTAGAAGTAAATCTCTTTCTTGGAGATTATAAACAGAAATAACAGAATCATAAAATTGTAGACCTATGAGACTCTTAGAAATATAGTGTTATCCCTTATCCACTCATGGAAAAATATTACCTTAGGTGTCAGGTGTCTTTCCAGGGTCCCAAAGCTAATCAGGAGTACTGGGGGTATATGGACCCCTTAGAGAAATTTATCCTTCTGCTTGTATAAAGAACACCTGCTTTGGTAAGAATGATCCAGCATTGTTGTATCCTTTCAAAATAATACCTGTATAATAAACTCTAAGCTTACCAGACTTTCTAATACAGGTCAAATTGGGAATAGTTCATTAAAGGATAGGGTAAATTTTTATTTAGGATACTCTCTAAGATATTTCTGGCTTCTTGGAGAATCCGGAAAACATAACTGCGCTAGAAATAAAAAAAATTTAGGAGATTCAAGATGTAAGATCTTGAAAGGAGAACAATCAACTTGGAGGTTAGAGAAGTTTCTGAACAGGATGGGGGATGGATGAGAGATGAGCCCGGTCATTTAGACAGGGTGGTAAAGGGCTACCATTGATGAATTTTTGCTACCCAACCCTGGGAGAAAAGTATAATTGCTTTTTAAACATTAGGCTTGGCTATATGACATGCTTTAGCCAAAGATCTACAAGTGGAAAAATTGTGTGTTATCTCCAGGGAGCAGTTTTAACAGTGAGTGGATAGTTCACCATGTTCTTGTTTGCCTGACTTTGGAATCATGGAAGTCTGTGTCTTTAGCTTCCATGAGCTAGGTTCAAAGTGGCTACAATGACCAGTCCTTTTGCAAGTCCCTAATGGACACAGAATGTGAACAAGAAATATGGCTTGCTGTTTTAAACTTCCGAGATTTAGCATGATATAGCCTATCCAGTTTAAAAGGGATAAGGGAGTCTAACAAAATGGGGAGTCTGTTCATTCTGAGAAGCACGGTTTATGAATCAAGCTGGGTGAGGTTCGATTCTAGCTGGGCTATGTCCCTATAATTTGCCTACATGTATGCCATTTATGCTAAATTTGCTGGCATGATAAAGGATTTTGTAAAGTCATTGCAGTGTCTGGAGGGGAATGATGACTTGCAACAGATAAGAGGAGCCAGAAAAGACAACGGGGTAAAGCTGGAGCCCCTGCCTGCCCAAGCAAAGCTCCCAGACTCCAAAAGCAAAGACTAGTGTCAGAACGAGAGGCCACTAGTCCCATTTATATTTTGCCTTTGATGTTCCCATCACATCTTCACTCCCATTTCACATCCCAGTACCCTTCTCAACTCATCTTCAGTGGCATCTGATGGGCCTGAGCAGGCAAGGCAGCTCATCTGATTGTAAATACATGAGAGTATATGTGTTCCTGTGTGTGTGTACACGTGTGTGCTCAAATGTTTAGAATGTGCTTGCTAAATACAGAGAATCATACTATATAGTCTTCTCTATATAGATACTTTTAAAACTATTCAGCTTCCACCTAGTAGCATTAACATAGATCTAACACTTAATAGTGGATTCCTATTAGACTTGAGGTCACGGTTATAGCTGCTACCAGTAGCCCAAACCCAGAGAATTATCTCACAACAGGTGCTACTGTCATACAGGAAGGTAAAGGGCTTAACTCGTATATCACTTTAGTCTACACCCTCCTCCAAAGAGCTGACACGATATAACTAGACAAGTTTAGCAGCACTGGAAATTTCTAAATCAAATGTTTTGAACATATATAAGGAGACCAACCTTTGAAGCTGAATCTTGACTAAGATGAACTTGCTCCTTTCTCTCTGGCTTTTGCATCAGCGCAACCATCATCAGGCTTTTATCATGGGCCTGATTACTTTATGTTTCACTAAATGCCCTTTACAGGACTTACAGGGGCTATTTTGGTAGCTTCCTGGACACAGACAACGTTTTGTTTAGGACCCAACTTGTGTTCATGGTGTCTAGGGCCAGTTGAAGTTGATAGAATTTGAGAGAGAGAAGACAAATAGAAAGAGATAGTTATAGATCTGGCTTCAAAACTTTGTCCTTCCTGCCCCTGCATGTCTCTCTCTCTGCTTCTTCATTCTCCCCTACAATTAGAACTCTGTACTAGTCACTGAAATAGCTCTGGAAGCTGAATTAGAAAGACCCTTGGAAATAAAGTTCACACTCTAGAGAGTCACCACGATATCAGAGTTTCATCCAATATTGCAGTCTTAAATCAGAGAGCCCTTAGGAAACATATATGTCTACCACAAATTATAATATAGCTATAAAATCTTTTCTGTAATAAGTAATTTTCCATGAGAACAACACTTCTTAGTCTTTCAGGATTTATATTGCAGTTGGTTTTTTAATGCATTTTCTAAATGAAAAGAAGACTTCATGTTCCCTAAGCATGATGCATTCTTTCTTTCCAGATTTGTTGCTTTATATGACTTACAGCATATATTTTCCATGACGAGAAATTACAAATAAATCATGGTGCTCACTCTGGATTTTTCCTAAAATAGCCAGAACACAAACCTTTTTCAAGACTTGGAGTTATTTATATTTTCATCTATGACATTTTATTTTTTTTACCTTATAAAAACAATTTTTAATTTTTCAGTTGACATACAATATTATATTAGTTTCACATGTACAACATAGTAATTAGACATTTATATAATTTATGAAGTGATCGCCCCTATAAGTCTAGTACCCATCTGACGCCATATATAGTTGTTACCTATGTTGTACTTAATCTTACAGAGCTTGACTTCTCGGTAGGAACCCATCCTTGGGAAGGAAGCTTATTCCCAGAGGAGATTTTCTGACTTCACCCTTCAAAAGCTAGGAGGGTTGATTTATGAACTGCTCACATATCTAGGAAGGGGAAGTAGGTAACACTGAAGTAACTAACAGATTATAATCTGAACTAAGGAGATGATGAGGGCCAGCCTGGGGCAATAACCTGTAGAACAAGACCCTTAAATGAGACCTAAATTAAGGGTAGAAGTAAAATGGCAAGCCTTCTTCTTCACTCCCTGTCATATTTAATCCATCGCCACATTTCCTCTATTCTTCTCTCATTGAGTGAGAAAGTGTTCCAAGCATTAATGACTTATAGAAGCAAGAAGTATGTCTTAGGGACTGTCTTAGTTTGGGCTGCTATAATAAAATACCCTAGACCGGGTGGCTTAAACAACAAACATTTCTCACAATTCTGGAAGGTGGAAAGTCCAAGATCAAACAGCAGATTCAATGTGTGGTGTAACTCTCTTCTTGGTGTGCAGATGGCCACCTTTTCCCTGTATTCTCACATGTTGGAGAGCTAATTCCATCATGGAGCCTCTACCCTCATGATCTACTCACTTCTCAAAGTCCCACCTCCAAATTCCACCACATCAGGGATTGGGTTTCAACACAATAATTTGGAGGGGTACACAAACATGCATATAACAAGGATTATAAGACTAGAGCATATAAAATGAGGGTGAAGTCAGTGAGATATTAAAATGGAGAGAGGTTGAACTAGATTGAGAAGCTCCCTGCAGCACATTATAAAAATCTGGGCTTCAGTTTAAGGACAGTGAGAACCCACTGACAGATTTTAAGTAGAAAAGTAACATGACTAAATTTGAATTTTTAAAAACTCGTTTTAGTTACAATGTGGAGAATAGCCTGCAGCGGAGTAAGAGTGGTGCTGGGAGATGAATAATGAAACTGTAGAGTAGTCCAGGTGAGAGATGCTAGTATATGGACTGAGATGTAACAATGGATATGAAGAGAAGTGGATAGATTCATGTGCTCTTTAGAGAGAAGAATAGAGGAAATGTGGTGATGGACTAGATATGACAGGAGGGGAAGAAGAAGGTTAAAATGATTCGTGGGGTTTTTATTTGAGCAATAAATTACATAGAGCTGTCATATGCTGAGGTAGGCAATAACTGCTGGAAGAAAATCAGGTTCCAGGAGACTTCGAGTCAAGATATTGAGTTCAGCCACAAATAAGTAGTAGTTTAAAAGCCATGACAATGAATGAGATCTCCCAGAGATGAAGTGACCATACATCCTAGTTTGCCCAGGACACTTCTGGTTTATGTATGTTGTCCCAATATTCTGTGTAGTTTCATATTTGTTCCAGATGTCTTATTTTTTAACAAACTATTATTTTAATTGTTGCAATAAAATGTGATGCAATGAGCTTGATAGACTCCCACATCGTATGCCTAGCTTCTGCCATGGTCTCATTAGTTACTGAAAAGACATTTTGCACAGAATCCTATGCCGGTTCCCTTTTATCTTCCCTCTTAAATGTTGTATTTCCTCAGGGCTCAGGCACTGGACCTTCTTTCTTTTTATCTACACTTACTCTCTTGAAGATCTTATCCAGACACATTGTAAATACAATGTACTGAAAACGTCCTAATTTCTATTTCTAGCCCAGATATGAATTCGAGATACATCTATCCAGCCATCTACTTAATAGCTCTACTTAGATGCCTAATAGATATCTCAAACTAAGATATCCAAGACTGAGTTTCTGACCTTTCCCCCAAAACTGTTCTTGTCATTGTCCCCACATTTTAGTGAATGTCAATTTTATTTTTCTAATTACTCAGCCCAAAAACCTTGTAATTACCTTTGATGCCCCCTCTTTCTTCCTCACCCCACATCCAATTGGTTAGCAAAGAAACTCCTAACTTCTCACCACCTCTGCTATTACAACCCTGGTCTAAGCCACCATTACCTTTGTCTATATTATTTCAATAGCCTTCCATTTCTCTTCAAGAAGCTCGATACTGTTATTGTTAAGTAACTGCAGACTTCCAAGGTTTCTAGGGTCCAGGACAACAAAAGTACACATTGTTTTCTTCATTTTTTCTTAAACTGACAAGCTTAGAAATCTTTCCGAGTTAATTTATCATTTGAATCTGGGATCTTAACAGCACATGTTTTCTTTTCTCAGTCCAAGGAAACTCATTAGAGTTGTCAAGTTCACTCATTATAAGCCATAAAAATTGAAACCTTAGTTTCCCCATCTATAACATTTGATTTATAACTCCTAACTTTATAAGGCTATTATAAGAATCAACTAAAATAACTGATGTGGAATTATCTTGTGAAGCACCATAATAATAAAAGCAATACAGAAGTAGGAAGACGAAGTATAATTCTTATTTGTGACTTTAACTCCCTGTCCTAATCCCCTAGTTCTGTCCTCCCTCTGGGATCCTGATGATCCTTTATATTTTTCCTGTTACATGTATGGGCTCATGTTAATTTTAGTACCTGAGATAGCATTTACTAATTTGCTAGTTAGCACTTTTCAACCCATACTCCTGCTGGATAGATGCCATGGGCAATTAGTACTAAAGAGAAGACTGAGATCGAGGTAGTAAGTGGCTCAAAGCAAGTATGCATGAGACTTATCGCCTGCAGAGATGAGTAAATCAGGACCTGCAAGGCGACTGATTTCAGTGAGAAGCACATCAATTGGAATGTCTTGGCTTTGGATAGGCTGAATCAAACGGGCCAGTCTGATGATAAAAAGGTGAAGGAGAAGGAGAAAGTTTGGCTAATTCAAGAAGAGAGCAGATACTGAGTGCCACCTGCCACCCATTTTTGTGCTTTATAATCCATCATTTTCTCTTTGTCTTTGAAAATATCTCCTGGGAAGAGATTCTTTCGCAAGAGGGAAGTGAGGCATTTTTCTCATCATTGTCCTCTATCCTCATCCCATTTGAAAAATAACTCAAAGCTGGTTGACTACTTAGCAAATCTAATTTGTTTCAAACTCCATTTTCAGTCAATTTCATAAGGAAATTCTTCCAGGAAAGCTGAAATTATTTCATGGAAACAGGGGTATGGCTTGTGGGCAGAGATAGTTGAGGTTATTGCCTTATAGGGCACAAACTCGAGAAAGGATGCGAGAGGTCAGACTTCCTCTCTGTTTTTCAAGATAAGGATGCTGAGGTCAGAATGGTCAGGTGACTTGGCCAGGGTCTTACTTCCAAGTGTCTGTCTTCCTAAGTCTCCCAAAGTTAGAGAGGAATATAAAAGACTCACTGCATCAGGAAAGTAATTGAGTGACTGAAGCAGAATTGGCCAGCTGGAACTGACCTTGTCAAATATTAGGCCGAGTGAGTGGAAGTAAATAATGTCAGAGCAAGACAGATTTCTTAGAAATAGAAAAACAAAATAGTAAAAAGCAAACTGGGACTTGGAGTAAACAAGTCAAAACCAAGAACCAGTACTGGATGGGAACAAAGTTACACTAGAACAGCTGAGAATAATTTAGGGTGAAAAACAAGTTGTTTTCAAGTTAATAAAAATCAAATGAGTTATATAAAGTGAACACAATATCTGGATTTGTTAATGGTTCTCCATTTTGGGGGAAGCCCCCACCTTCTGGCCCAGTCTTTTTTTCTCTTACTTTCCCTTGACCCGCACAAATGCAACCAAAAACTCATACCCATGCCTGGTATTCACTGTCTCCAGGACTTTCCTCGGGCTGTTCTCTCTGTCTGGAATGCAGTTTCCTCATGTGATGCACTTTTTATCCGGTCCAACCAAATTCTATGTATCCTTCTAATGACTCTTGTCACCAAGACCAATGAATGTGTTTTCTCCTACACCCAGGCAATTTTCAGACACCATCTGGGTGTCCTACAATTCAACTCAATTCTGACACTATCCACCTGGAGGCAGAATCAGATCCCACAGGTTAAGGGCTCAGTCCCACGTAACTGCCGTTTTCTCACTTCAGCCACCATTCATAAGTCCAGATTGTCACCTGTGCTTCTGACCCATGACTACAGGTTCCAATGACCACCTCCTCAGGTTTGATTAATTTGCTGGAGCAGATAAGAGAAAGATTTTACTTACTAGATCACTGGTGTATTATGAAAAGATGTAACTCAAGAACAGATAGATGGAAGAGATGCATAGGGCCAGGTATGTGAGAAGGTGGAGTTTCCATGTCCTTTCCATACACGCTACCCCCCTGCACCTCCCTGTGTTCAGCAACCTGGATGCTCTCCCAACTCCATTCTTTTGGGTTTTTATGGACGCTCTATTACACAGGCATGGTTGATTAAAGCATTGGCCATTGGCAAGTGAACTCAGTCCCCAGCCCCTCTCCCTTCCCTGGAGGTGGGAAGGGAAATGAAAGTTCCAGCCTTCCAACTACACTGTTGTTCCCCTAGCAACCAGCCCCCATCTTTACAAGTCACCTCATTAACATAACAAGAGACATCTTTATGGCTCCCATCACAAGAAATTCCAAGAGTTTTAGGAGCTCTGTGCCAGAAATGGGTCTAAGACCAAACACATATTTCTCATTCTATATCACAATACCACACTTTCAAAGACTAGCTCAGTCCCCACTTCCTGCATGAAGCCTTATACGGTTCAGATTGAAAGTATTCTCTCTCTTTGTTGACCTCTAGTGGCACCAGTGCCTGTATTTTACACACTGTTAGAGTGATCTACATGCAGGCGGTGTAGCATTAGCTCCTTCCTCTTTTTCGAAAGTCCGTGAGTGATTCATCTTTCATCCCACACAGGCCTTGCCTGTGTGCCCCGCGCATAGTAGATGCTCAGAAAATCTGTGCCAAAAGGGTGGTCATCTGGAGACTATATGTGATATTGGAAGCATCACGTACTAGGCTTTAGCCAGATCCTTACAAAGGGTATTGTGTCCCTAAGTAGCAAGAGAAGTTGAGAGTATTCAGAGGAGAGCCACAGAGATGATAAATAAGTTTTAAAATAGGCTAAAAGTAGTCAATTTAATGGAAAATAAAACGGGAACTTTCCAGAGAAGTGAGGCACATTCATTGATCTTTCTCCAGGCCTATAAAGAGCTTTTACCAGAGAATTGACAGCAGCTGCTTTTCATCCTTGATCAAGACAATTTGGTAGGAAATTAACCTGAACAGAAGCATCATTGAGATCACAAATAGGAAAAAAATTTCTGAGAGAAGGTGGTTAAACTCTCAGATGAGTTATCAGAGGGATTTGTAGACTTCAGGTCTCCAAAAGACTATTAAAAAACAGATTCTTGTGTGTCAAGGCCAGTTTAGAGGCTCCCTCTGGAATGAATGCTGTGGAAGGAACTTGACAATCTTCTCTCACACCTCCTGAGTTGGCCAGGTGTCCGCCTTCCATGGTCCAGAAGTCAGTTCCAGGCTGGTTCCAGCAGGTGGCGGCCACGCGCAGTGAAAGTCCATAGGTCTAGTTAGCCAGAATGGTTTGGAAAAGCAGTCTCTCAGGTTTGAAAGTGCACAGGAACTCATGCAGGGTGTGTGAAAGTGTATAAGAATGCCCCACGGGAGAACCCAGGAAGCCTCCACCAGAGGGCCTCTCACTTTCTTCAGTCCCGCCCTGGGTGTTAGGAAAAGTGCACTCGGCAACTTGGAAAAACCTCTCCAAACATGGCATTTTGGCACAGTCATTTTCAGGGAGTCCCCATAGCCTGTGCTCAGAGAATAAGAATGGTGTTCTGAAACTTTCTGATCTGGTTCTACAAACCCAAGCATAATAAATAACACTTTACAAAAACAAAGTGAACAAAACAAAACCAAAAAACACTCAGTAGAGAGGAACAATGGCACAGATAATTCAGAAAAGCAGTAAATCACTTATATTTGCCTCTAATGATACATGGACACAGTGCATCTACATGCCTGTTTCCTTCTAAAGAATGCTACTCTAGGCTCATTGAGTTTGTTCGTGCTGTGTCCTGGGAACTCACTGGTTCTGCTGCCACCCAACATGCTAGGTGTTAGGGACACAGCCTATGGTGAGCCGAGGGCAGCCTCTGTCTATGAATTGATCAGACCTTCCACAGGGATGCTCCAGATTCAATGTGACAACCAACTATATCGGAACCTCTTTGGGAGAAGTACATGTGCATGTTTCATCCAGTAAGGCAATAGGGAGTTGCTGCCAGCTCCCTGAAGAAATACGGCCCGCTTTTTATTCTAGGAGTTGTTGGGTCCCAGAGTGCCCTAGACTGCTGAGAGGATTTTCTTTATGTCCTTACTTCCCCACCTAACTCTATATCATCTTTCCATCGCCTCAATGATCCACGCACGTCTATCCGTGCAAGCCGAAGTGCATAATAAACAGTGAGACTTCCCTGCCCTGCCACCCTCACTACCTGACAAAGGAGACTTTTGAATTCTGTTTTAATTTTGCATCCCCTGACTTAAGAGTTCAGACTATAAAGCTGGGTGGCTGGACTCTCAGAAATTGCAATTGTGCTGCGTCAACAGGCTGAAACGAGCATGGGCCCTGGGGTGCAGGAAGAAGTACTGCACTTCCACATGGCTCCTAGAGGTCTGAAGTCCAGCTGAGCTTGAATTCCAGTTCTAGCCCTTGTGAAAAGACCTAAGTGCTCTCTGGCTCCCTTTTCTCCTTAATATAGGACTCATAGTACATTGTGTAAGAGGTTATAGTAAGAATTAAATGAGATCATGTATGTGGAGCACTTGGAATAGTGCCTTCTAGGCATAGTGCTAGATAAATGATAAATATTGATATTGACTGATTCTTTGTCTCATCTGTTAGACTATGTGATCCTCTTAACATTTATATCTCTACTTTCTGGCTCCAATAAGTGATCAGTTATTATGCACTGAATACGTTTGTACAGGGAAAAACTGAAGAGGACTTTGAGATAAAATATTTTGGTCAAGTTTGAGTAAAATTTTCTTTTGGTTTTCAATATCATCTACTCTGCTCCCTTTGTGCATCATACGGTCTGTTTTTTCTTTTTTCTTTTTTTATTTTCTAATGTCTCAGGCCTACTACATTTTGACATTCTTTAGATTCGGAATCATAACATCCTGAATTGGTTTATTATCTTACAGCAAAGGCCCACTAGGTTCAATCAGCCAAAAACTGTGGCAGTGTTCCCAGTCAGGGAGAACGTTGACCTGGATGTCTTTTTGTAAAAGACAAGGGGTTTTTAACTCCGGGGTTGAATTCAAGATATTGATAGGTTAGAAAATGGAGGTGGGACTATGGAATACAGCCAGGGGTGGACATCTCAATGTAGACCAGGCTTTGAAAATGCAGTGCTTTCTTTGGACCTATTTCAGATGTCAAACGCAGCAGGGTTGACATCAGTACACAGCAGGCCATAGATTATGGCTGTCTATAATGACTGTGTTCCACTGTGTTTGTTGTTCTGGATGTTAATATATAGAGTAAATGACAGTCCTTTAATTGAAGGTTGGAAATGCCCCATACTAAGGTACTCGGGTGACATCACCATTAACCACTCAAGTGAAACTCAAGACACTTGCAGGCCAGGAAATTACAGCCTTAGAGACCATCTTCCTATTTGTGTATGTGGTATGTGTGGTGGGGGAGGGGCCTGGCGGCTGCCTGTACCTTATCAGCAGTTCTTGATTTTACTGGGATGAGAGAGACATCATTTGGAAACTAGCAAGAACACATTAGTTCCACAATAATCTCGCCTAAGCAGAACCTTAATGGAATATGGTCCTACAGAAGGTATGCATCCAGAAGAGGAGAGAGGGATCAGCTTGCTTGCTCGCTTGCTTTTGCAGTTCGAAGTGGCTCTTCAAAGACTTTCCTCAGTTTATTTGTGAGAACAATTAGTAATGCCTCCGTAATAGGGGTTTTATCAAAAACAATTCCATATAATTATTCAAACTGCAGCTTCTGAGTGGTGAGAAGTCTTGACATACTACTGGACCATAAATTGGCTCTAATTGTTTCTATGGGAAGGTATATTAGTTTCCTATTGCTGCTGTAACAAATACCACAAATTTGGTGGTTCAAAACATCAGAAATTTATTATCTTACAGTTGGATAATTTATTATCTTACAGTTGGATCTAAAACCTAACATCCTTTCTGGACTTTCTAGGGGAGAATCTGTTTCTTTGCCTTTTCCAACTTCTAGAGGTTGCCTGCATTCTATGGCTTGGGGCCCCCTTCTAGAAATTTCATCATTGTGATCTCTGTTGTCATGTGTCTCTTCCTCTGACTCTCCTGCCTCCCTCTTTTGATTATGAAGACCCCTGTGATTACATTGGGCCCGCCTGGATGATTCAGTGTACTTTCCCCATCTCTAGGTCAGCTGATTAGCCAACTTAATTCCATCTGCAATCTTCTTCTATACCATGTAACACAACATATTCACAGGTTCTGGGGATGGAGACATGGACAGCTTTGGGGTGAGGGCATTATTCTGCTTACCACAGAAGGTACTAGGTTAGGTAGGCTCCGTGGAATTGAGATCTAGATTGGGAGTTAAGGACTACTGATGGGAAAGTACAATGATAAAAGGCAGTTTCATGTGTCCTAAAAACAAAATAATTGGATAAGTCAGGGCATTATAGCTTACTAAGAACACAGGCTTGATGCTCAGACAGAATTGTAGCCAAATCTTAACTCTGCCACTTGTTGGCTGAGGGATTTTAGATAGAGTACTCAATCGTGTTAATGAGTTTCCCTTACTATGAAATGGAGGCATTCATATGTACCACGTAGTACTGTTGTAAAATTTAAGTGAGACGATACAAAGGAAATGTACAATGTGGTACCGGGTACACAGTGCGTGTTCAGTAAGATGTAGTTACACTCAGGAATAGTCGCTTTTACTTGGCTCCTTGTGAGGCATGCCAGAGATGGTGAGGGTCTACGGATTTTCTTAAATATCAATAGCCCAAATTAAGACTTATTTAAAAGAAAGAAGAGCCAACGTGTTACATTGTCTTGGGAGAGAGTTAGTTCATTGAATACATCTTCATCTAGTATTATTATCACCTGCAAGCATGTGTGTCAGGCACTGTGCTAGGTCCTGGAGAGGGGATGCACCATGGCCCCTGATCTCTGAGCTAATGTGTAACTAGCCATGTCAATGTGATAACCAACAGTGAAGGGAGCTCTACAGGAATTGAGGCAAGAGAGATGGAAGAGAAAGAGTACCTGGACAGGGACAGTAAGAGGAGGCTTCAGAGAAGTTAGGACTTTGAAGGAAGACAAAGAGTTAGAAAAGCAGGGAAAAATAGGGGGCGCATTTTAGGATTGAGGATAAGTGACATGAGCAAAAACTGTTCATTCATGGGTTCCATGTTTAAGGGACAGGACAGATGTCTTAGATAGTTAAGTTGTGAAGCAGGAGTCTGCAGAGGGACTAGGTTAAAGAGGGCCTTTATCACCCGTAGTAGACTGAAGCTCCTCTATCTTATTCAGCTTGATTTGATGCATAGTGGGTACTCGATACCATTTATTGTTATTGTTATTTTGTTCTGACCTGAAATGAAGTATTTAGAGCTAATTCTTTGGACAGTGAGGGGTCACAGAAAGAACAAAGTGAAATATGCGGAGACCAATTAAGATCCTATTTCCAGTGTCCAGCAAAAGAAATTAAATCTTGGGGATTGTGGGGATGGAAAGGAAAGGCAGGTGAGACTAAAAAGAAATCTCAGACATGTTAACTATAAAGTTCAGAAATGATCCAGATGTATCCGCAGGGCTCATTAGGCAGGTTGCAAAGTGGTGACAGCTTAGCTTGTGGCATTGATTTCTGATGTCCAAAAAGAAATAGGGTGTTCAAAAACCTACGGATGTGTATCAGTTAACTACTGCTGTGTAACAAACCTATAAACCCATAAATCACTGACTTAAAACAATCATTTATCTAGCTCATGTTTCTGTAGGTTAGAAATTTGGACTAGATGATCTTTCTGGTCTTGGCTGGGCTCACTCCTGTGTCTGCGGTCAGCTGCCAAGTCAACTGGGGGCCACTGGTCTGGAAGGCCTCGACTTGTCATCTCAGTTTTTCTACCTAGTCTCTCATTGTCCAACAGTAAAGCCTGGGATTATTTTTATGATGAAAACAGAGTTGCAAATGAGCTAGCAGAAACGTGCAAGGCCCCTGAAGCTTAGGCTTAGGATTGGAATATCAACACTTTCACCTCATTCTATTAGACAAACCAAGTCATACTGCTAAGCCCAAATTCAAGGAGTAGGGAGATAGACCCCACTTCTTAACAGAAAGAACTACAAAGTCACATTGTGAAGAGTGTGACAATTGAGGCTTTTTCTTTTTTTTTTTGTAGTAGAATTTAGCAGTCAGAGTGCAGAGGATATTTGGGATGCTCTGCTAAGGAATTTAAGTATTCTCAAACGTGTGTATGTATTCTTACAGCCACTGCTACATTGAACCCATTAGCAATCGTATAGTGAATGTACAAGTTTGGCTTTGTTTCCATTCTAACTGTGCCCAAGAGTTCTGTGGCTCCTCTTGGATGATATACCAAATAGTCGCTGAAAGAAATTAAATGTCCCAAGCTGGTCTCAGAGGTAAATTTTATGCAGTGAGATTTCAGTCTCTTCACTGAGCTTCTTGAGGGCCTGAACCACATTTCTGACTTCTCTTGATTAGCCCACTGAATGTTGTAAAGAACTGGAAATACTTTTAAATACTCTACTGTTAGCTTTGGCCACAAAGTTGGGCATAGATTTTAAAGGTGGCTAATGCCACCACGACCCACAGGAAAAGTAGGGTGGTGGAAAGGGAATAAGCTGTCTGGGCCATCCTTCTCTGATGGGAAAAATGCATCCTGCCACTCCTCTGAGTTTCCTTAAAGGAAAAGTCTACTCCCCGCTCTACCTATCCGCCTGTGATTGCTGCATGTCTCCTCTCTCTGATCCCATTTTAATGACCCAACATAACGAGCTTGGTGTGTCATGCCCCAGAACTGAGAGAGGAAAGGATATCAGATGACCACCTCCTAGAATCTGCATGTGTCTGGAAATGAAAGCATCTAGAATTTCCGGCAGGACCCTGGAGGCCCAACTGATTCTTACAAATATCAGCTGAGTGTATGATTAACACATTGTCCTTTTACATCATCTGCAGTATCATTTAAGTGGGAACACGAAGATGAGCAAGCCCTGGAGTGATGGCCCCATTTGGTCTGGTTCTGGTGCTGAAGCAGCTACCAGGGCAAAAGACTCCTGCCACAGGAGAGCCAGGATCCAGGGAAAGCCAGATTTCCACTCCCTGTCCTGGACCCACTGCTTTTTCTAGTCTGTGGCTATGCAGGTTAATGAGAGACATGTTGCTAAAGGAGCAGGAAGGATAATGGGGCAGCTGGAGTAGCCCAGGGCTTTTGGCAGCCTGACAATGAGCTAGGTGAATTCAGCCCAACCAAGTGCCTCTGGTCCAGCGAGGGGAGTCAGGAATTTGAAGCACAATGCCAGTCCACCTTGAGTCTGTTTTCTTTCTCCTCTCACTACAACTGACACATTTGAGTCCAGCCCCTCAATCCTGCAGATACAACACCTTCTTTACTTTCCTCCCTCAAGTCTTGAAATAGAACTGATTAGTGATCGGCAGAGTTCAACTAAACAAGAAGAGTTGAAAGAAGGTTGTCCATTTTTGTGCGTCTTAGATATCATTGATTCTCAGTCAAGATTGGTTCCTTATATGAATCCTTTCCCTTAGACCACTGTGAACGAATTGATTGCTAAATGCACTTCCGTGGCTCTCTTCAGATCATTCTCCCTGCCTGGAATGCTCTCTTTTCCTGTTTGTTGGTCCAAATTCTACACACTATGCAAGTTCCATAATGCTTGAAATTACTATCCCAGTTATTTTAGATTTGTTAACCTCTCCATTATCCGAATCTCATATGCCTTATCTACCTCCTAATATATGTGACTTAATATTGTCATTTATTTTTCTTGTGTTTGGATCTCATATTCCATGTGAGCTTTATACTTCCTTATATTACCAATAGCACCTAGCTCATTGCTTTGCATAGAAACTCTTAAGTGTCCGATGACAGCACTTCACATGCCATTATATCCTCCCCAAGTCTGCTGTTAGTGCTTCTTGTGAACACTGATTATTTTTTGTCTGTCCAGCATCCATTCCACCTCCCGAGGAGTACCCCTGTTCCCACTGGACTAATTACTTCTCACTCATTGTTCTAGGTGCCTGCATTCCACTATGGATTCTAAGAGTGCAAACTCCTTCTGCTTTCCCAGTTCCCAAACCAGATCTCTGGAGTGTGACCTAAGTTTGGCCAAGTAGCTGCTCTGTTCCAGGTCTATGAAATCTGAGTGAGGGGCAAAAGGACAGAGGTATGGTTGGCAGCCACTGCTTGCAGGTGGTGGCAGAAGCATCCCAACCAGATGCTTGATCCACTACACAAAGGCCTCTCTTCTTTCTGTGCCCTGCTCTCTGGAGCTTTCTATTATGGCACATTCTCAAGTCTCACTCTCCAGCCTCCTGGCAGTCCTATGAGCCCAACAAATCCTTCAAATGAGGGCTCTTCCAAAGTAGTGAAAGGGTCTGAATGTCTGTTTTCGTTTGTTATTGTTGCTTAATACTATGCACTCCTAACTGATAAATGCTTGATTTTGAGCCCCTAACAACACTCTCTTGGAATTGCAGTAGCCTCCCTACTGGGTTCCCTGTCTTCGATTTACCTTCCTTCAATAAGTTCTCTACATTCTTTCAGAGTGTTTATATGTAAGATAAAAAGTTTAAATTAAATGCTAACTTATTCTTACTTTTAAGAAAAAATATCAGTCCTTAAACATTTCTCATTTTCCTTTGCCCTATGCATGTACTTCAGAATTGATATAGAAGTGATATAGTGTAAAGAACATTGGACCCTATACCTATAGGCTTAAATCACGTGACCTTGGCTAATTTATTAAACCCCTGTCATCATTATTTTTATTATATGTAAAATGGAGAAAATACTAATTCAAAAGGTGGTTGTGAAGATTTGATAGGACAAGGTACCTGAAGCTCTTGCAGCATGACAGGTTAAGTCTTGGGAGTCATTAGTTCCCTTCCTAGCATCCTCTCTCCCTAGTTGAGCTTGCTGTTTCTGGATGGGTTTTGACAAACCTTGGATGTGCTTGGATGTTCTGAAGCTCCCCGAGTTTAGGAGGCTGAATGAAGCATCAGAGTATTATTTGTCCTCTATTTTATGTCATTCTAGAGAGAGAAGAGGGCCTATGGGGAAAACCTGTCATAGTACATTGAAGCAAAAGGATTTTCATTTGTGATATGTTAAAGACAATTCTGATCATTCTGGTGGGAGAACAGGATTTTTTATTATGACGTTGTCAATCTTTTAGACAAGTGTTATTTATTTATTTTTTAAATATGGCTGTAATTCAGAGCCAGATGCCATGTTTCTTTCTTGGTTCTTTGCCTATTCTCAGCAGATTAAAAAATAAAAGAATGTGCACTCTGTGTAGGATGTGAAAGTGAATGTCTCCACCAACAGTTATGTCCTCCCACCCTCATTTTCCATGTTCTTTTTAAAAATCTTCGTATTTGCAATGGCCTATTTGTTACTGCTGCCAAATCTTGAAAGCAGTGTGAGCTAATTAGAGAGAGAGTTTGCCTAACAGAGGGGCTTTCACTAGCCAATGAAGGGGACTGTTTCCCTTTTGCATCAGTGATAGCTTGATGGGATTCAAAAAGTACACAGTGACCTCTGATAATTTCTAATTTGGGCTCACACGAGAAAGCATATAATGAAGGGGGATTTAGATTGCAAGGTAAGGTAGAAATATCTGTGTTAGATGATGCACTAAAACAGCTACATGGGTATTGTCTGGACAATATGGACATGTAAACAACAGGACAGTCTCACAGTAGTATCACTCTTTGGGATATCAGGATTCCAAGTGACAACTGAATAAGTGAGAGTAACTTGCATGGGAGTGATTTGCTGTGGCCGTAAAACGGTGTATGAACAGCATTACTAACAGCCAGTATGTCATGATGTCAAGGCGAAGGCCACAGGATAGCGGGGAGGAGGGTATTGCTACAGTACATGCAATTGGGAGTTTCTTAGTGATGCTCTGTCTTTTGTGCTTTCTTTTTAAGGTGTTAAAAAAAAAAAAACAACCCTCTAATCTGAAATCATGCTGGTTGTTTTTAGGAGCTGCATTTCTCTCTTCTGCCGCTCTATATCTCCCCTAAAGGCTCTCCATCTAAAGAAGCCATAGATCCCCACTGTGAAGTGCTCAGAGTCCCAAGTTCTAACTCCACTGAAGCTCTTGTCTTACATCATCACAACAGCACATGTATGAAGGAGTCAGGGCCTTTCTAGATATCTGCCCTCAAGCTGGAAGCCAGCAGATCTCAAGGCTGAAAGTTCTTGTTTATTGAGCAGAAAAGCAGGCAGGGTCACAGCCCAGTTCCCTCAGAGGCTACAGACTATCAGAGAGAGATATTTCACATTATGATACTTTAGTTTGGGCAGTGCTTTGGACAAAAAGGAGTAGGCATGCTGAGAAACAAAATTAGAGTCTTCCTCTGGCCTTGGGAGCAGGAATCTCATTGTTTGGCTCCATGTGAACTTGTCTCTGAGTGCCTTTGGAAGCCACTAATATCTGTGGCTATTCAACGATGGGAAGGCGGAGACACGGATTTCCCCACACTCAGCCAGAGTCTCAGAGGGGCATTCCAGAGGGAAACTGGACAGCTTCAACAGGAAATCCTTCTCTGCCTACCTATCAGGATGAGTGAATTGTGGCTTGACTCCTGATTCAGGATACCTCATTTATTTTCTCTACTAAATGTCAGGAAAGGTCTCAAAGCCCCAAATCACTCGAGGTTATTTTATAAAATGTAATGTAAATGTTTGTTTTTTTCAGTTGAAATGTTGGGGACCAGAAAGGGAAGTGACTACCTTGTTCCGTTGGCTACTGGTCAACCTGGATTAAAGCAAAAAGCAAAACAACAACAACAACAACAACAAAAAACAAAAACAAAAACAAAAAACCGAAAAAAAAAAAAACAAAGAAAACCCAATATAGATAGAATTTCCTTTGAATTTTTCCAAAGCCTCTGTTTCCTGGCATATACAAACCATCTATAGGCCATGATGATGCAGTTGACTGTTTGTAGGAGCGATTGGGAAGTGTGCCCCAGTTTGACATACCAGTTCATCCACAGCCTATTTCATACATTTACTCCCAGCCAGTGACATGCACTGATAAATTCATTGGCCTGTTAGGGTATCTAGTGTATGACCGTGAAACTGAATTTTACTCTGTGTAGAGATCTGGGTTCTCCATTTTATTAAAAGCTATTTATCTGAAAAAAAAAGTGAAAACACTAATTTGAAAAGATATATGCACTCCTATACTCTTTGCAGCATTATTTACAATAGCCAAGAAATGAAAGCAACCTAGGTGTCCATCCATAAATGCATGGATATATATAGATATATATATACCACACCTTCTTTATATATTCATCTGTGTACACACACACACACACACACACACACACACACACAGGAATATTACGCAGCCATGAAAAAAGAATGAAATCTTGCTGTTTGTAACAACGGGGATGGACCTGGTATAAAAAATGTTGAATCACTATTGTATACCTGAAGCTAATATAATAATATAGTATATCAACTATATTTAAATAATAATAAAAAAGATGAAAACATGAAATAGTAGAAATAAAGTGGAATTAAGCAGAGTACATGGCTTTTACATCTAGTTCTGCTGCTTAGCTTTGGAGCTCGAGGGTATTCTTGAGCTTTAATTTGATTTGATATTTTAAAAAAAACTATTAATGTAATTGAAAGGATCAGATAGAAATGCATTAAAAGTGCTTTGTACATTGAAAAGCCTATACAACTGTGACTAATCACCAATATTGTTTCCAAACTTGAAGAATACAACTCCTGTTAATATAGATATGCCAGACCCATTCTTTCAAGATGATCTAAATTTTGAAGCAATTGTAAGTGACTCAATGTTAAATAGCCATTCATTTGATTTCCTTTTTATTTGGAAATTTCTGAGGACTGAAAGGGTTGCCTCATTATTAGAAACTTATACAGTAAATCGAAGTGTTCTTGGTGCTGACTGATAAAGTGACTGAGCATGTTTGTATCATTTCCTAACAGATTTCCTACTGTCTGCTGAATTTATGTTTTTCTTGGTTTGACTATTCTACTGAAATCTCCCTAATTTCCTCTTATTGGGAACCATGGAGACAGGTTTTTCTTCTGTAAAGTGAGATTATACCTCCTAGGGTTTTTGTAAGGTGTATAATGAATTATTGTCTGTAAAGCGCTTATGGTAGAACATTGTGCACAATAGGTATATAATAAATGTTAGCTATCACTATTATTGCTCTTATTACATTTATTTTAATGTTCACTGAATGAATCATAAATTGCAATGGTCACATTATCCCTTTGGCCAGCCATTGGCTAAATTAAATTTCAAGTACTTTTGGAAAGAAGAGTATGTGAGGTATCTAAGAAAAGCTGATACAATTTTAACATCTTTAACTATAGGATTATTGATCTTTGAATAGTTTCCCTTCAGATAACTGAGAAATGCCATCCCCCCTGTAAAGGTGGCAAAGGCCAGATCAAACAGCAGCAGGTTCTTTGTACTCTGCTTTCTAGACATGTGTTCTGAGCAAGAGATTCCAATTCTTTAGCATAGCCACTTTCCAAATTCAAATGGGGTTGTCCCTTCCTTTCTGACACTGGCAGTTGTAGTGGATGCCAGTACCACCTATACTTTGCTATGGTGAATTAACTTTAGGTCACAAAACAATTCTTGATTTATATAGAAACAATGACTATGGGAGGATAATAGCTAAAATGTCTTAAGCACATCCCATTTGTCAGATACTTTCTAAACACTTGGTAAACATTAACTCACTTAATCTTCACAAAACCCCTATTAGGTTGGTATAATTAGCATTATTTTCCAGAGGAGGTTGTGTTATCCAGATAGTAAATGCTAGTGCCAAGATTAAAACATTTTCACCTTTACACCTAAACATTACCCTCTGAAGAAAGGGCTAACTCAGCGAGGACTACAGGGTTCAGCTCTAGAACACTGCAATATTAAGCAAAAAATCATGTTCCTTATGAAATGTGGTGATCCTCACTGTACTGAGATAGAGATAAATAGAGAAAGCCTTTAAGTATGAATTTGAATCTTCTCTCTAGGACAGGGGCCTTGGACCGACCAGTTAGGAACCCGGCTACACAGCAGGAGGTGAACGGAGGGCCAGTGAGCTGAAGCTTCATCTGTATTTGCAGCCACTCCCCAGTGCTAGCATCACCACCTCAGCTCCACCTCAGATCATCAGGCATTAGATTCTCATAGAAGCACCGGTCCCTGGTGCCAAAAAGGTTGGGGACCACTGCTCTAGGGTCTTATTTTTGACAAAGTGCAGTTGTTTCATGTACTACAAAGACAACCTTCACTGCTTGTGGCTGCCGTCTTTTATCTCAGGCCATATGTCTGGGTTGTGTGATCAAAATAACGGCAGATTATAAAGTGTTTTTGTATGAATTTGCCTTTGTTCTAACTCTGTGAAATAAGAGTTCTTATTAGACAGATCTTCTTAGAGGAGGAAAGAGTCTCAAAGGTGAAGTGTCTTAAGTGTCTTACTTAAGGTAAGACCTTAGGTCTTACTATAACTAGTAAGTGACATAACAGGGGTTTGAACCCCTATGTCAGACTCCTAGACCTATACTGTAGGGAACAATTCTTAGTTAGCCTGGGGCTGGGTCGGGGCTGCAACCAGATTAAAAGAAGGAAAAGCTGCCTCACAAGTCAAATTAATATCGACACTTTGGGTAGAATAAGAACCGAGAAGAGAGATGGGGATGCTGTCACAGAATAAAAGTGTGTCACTAAAAGGTATGCTGAGGAAAGCAGTGACTTCTGATTGACCAAGGCCAGTTTTCGATTCTCCTGCACATAGTAGGCTTACCTTAACACTCTTTATCTGGCATTTCCTACTGGTTTTTAGGTGTGTCTGTAGACGTCCCTTCCTCAGAAAAGCCTGTCTTTATTGCCTCTCTCCCTCATGCACATTTACGTGTCCAAATTTGCATCCTCATAGCCTCCTGTCCTTCCCTGTTTATAGCACTAATTCATTCATTCACTCATTCAACAAATATTTATTGAGCCCTCATGTGTTAGCTAATGTTTAGGTGCTGGAAATACACCAACAAAAGACCAAAGGCACTGTTTTCCTGGAGCCAGATGAAGATATGATATGAATAAAGCAGAATAAAGGAGTTGATAGTGACAGAGTGGTCAGAGAAGGACTGAATGAATGAGGGAGGTGGAGCATTGCAGGTGTCTGGGGAAGAAGCTTTGCTAATCTGGAAACAACAAGCACAAAGGACTCTGCTTGGTACCGGTAGGGATCTTTTCTGATGCTATTGTGATTTTTTTAACAAGGGCTAGACTGCAACAGTAACACCAACCTGCAACAAAGTTAGGGAACTTGCTCTCTCCCTCTCCATTGTATCAGGACACCTGGTGCGGTTCTGAGCACATGGAAGGCCAGTCATTGTTAAGTAATTGAATGAATGAGTCTGAGGAGTAGGAATGGAAAAATAAAGACTGATTTCACTTGATAAGATAAAGCCCCAGGACCGAGGCATTTCTGGGATTATCTAAGTAACCACAGTTTGGATTCTAAGGCTTTTCTTTTTCTCTTCTTTTTGTGTTTTCTTTTCTTTTCAGGATTTGCACAGACAGAATTTAAAATCTAATAAGCAAATGTTTTCTAAAGAGTCTTTAAGTGTGTGATCTGTCTATGATTTAGCTCGAATTCATAGATAAGTACCTATAAATTACCAGTCTTTAAGAGTCTTTCTTGTTAGTATTATTTTCAAATACCTCCAATTTATAGAAAGATTGTTAGCTTACTTTTTAAACCCCAAACCATTTGAGAATAACTTGTTGACACATTGTTCTAATATGTTTGCTCTCCAACTCAAATACCTTGTCTGGGTATGATAGTGTGCATCTCCCACAAACAAGGACTATCTCCTCCATAACCACAAAGCAGCCATTACAGTCAGGCTCCGACTCCTGCCATTGGTGCCTTTGTGTGGAAGCCATGTCTATGATGAACCTGCTCAACAGGTTTCAATTCCCCTGACCAGGTGTCTTCCAGGGAGGGGACTCTCCCGTTCAGACTCTGGCATCCTGCTCTGAGTCCCACAGCTACAGCTCACCCCACCCCAGTCCAGCCAGAACTATACCATTGTCCTTACTCAGCCCCACCTGATGAATTCGAGATTCATGAAAAGGAAGCAGCCTGTCTTAAAAATACTTTAAGTGGTTTTTACTATAGTAAATTGGTGAGAGCTACCGTCACATACATTTCCGCAAATAGCCTACCCAAAGCATCTATTGAGGTTAACGTGAGATTATGTACTGTAGACCTCCATAACCTCCATATCAATTGTCACTGGCCCTATGATACGGAAAACTGATGATGGTGTGACTCTGAGCCTTATGTCTTCAATGCCTCTTTTGATCTGGGAGTCGTTATTTTCCTGCTTTGTCCATAGAATGGTATGTTGCAGTCTGACCATGTTACTTCTTGACTTAAAACTCTTCAAAGGTTCCTCATTGACAATAGAGAAAGTCAAAGAATTTTTGGAATGACTGATACAGTCTTCCATGTTTGTGAGCTACATCTCCTGCTGTGCCCTCCTTTATAATTCACGTCCTGCAAGTGATGCTGCATTGCTTGCAATTGCTCTCACAGTGCAAACCACTTCTTGCTTCTGTGATTTAGCATGCTGCTTTCCAGTTGGGTACACCTGATTTATTTCTTGCCTGATTAATCCACTCATCCTCAATTTTTAGGTTGATTATATTCTTTAGGACATCTTTCTAGAGCTTCCTGGAAGGGGTAAGGTCCTCTTTTCTGCACTCATATAGTGTTCCATACATACTTCCATCACAGCTTTTAACACACCTCATTTGTTCATTGATTGATTGATTCATTCATTCATTCACTAAAGTTTACTTTTGAACATTTATAGTGTGCCAGGCATTGTCTTAGGGTCAAGGGAAAACTGCATCGGTAAATCCAGATAGTGCCCTTTATGGAGGAGATATATATTGGAAAATATTTACACAAATAAATTTGTAATGACAAATGTGATTAATGCTATGAAATAGAGGCACAGAGACATCAAGCCTGGAGAGTGAGTCAAGGAGGTTTTTTGCTGACAAAGTGACATGTAAGCTGTACCTGGAGGACAGAGCTAGACTCCAGACGAAGAGAGAAGGGAAAGAATGATTGTTGAAATACTTGGTTTACACATCTGTGGCCTCATTTAGAGTTTTAGTCATGTGAGGAGAGGCATCGGACAAAATTCATTATTGTATCCTCAGAGACTAGAACATTTCAGTGTCTGTTGAACTGAACAAAGCTGTTGAGTGATCATCCAAAGCGTGAGGTCTTGTCAGTGAGTCCCAGAAAGCCAGGCTGTTTGGAGGCCCTGCCACAATGGAGGAGAAACTCACATCGTATCTTTACTTCCTGCAGCTCCCTTGGGTTTCCTTTATTCAAATTGTGGCTTTCCCTCTCCATTTTTACTACACTGGATTTCTCAGAAGATCTACCAAAACTCTTCCCACAATTACTATGGGACAACACTAAATAGTCTGCAATTTCTACAGGCTCAGTATCGTTTAGTCCTAAAAATAGCTGTATATTGACCTCTTGCCACCCAACTGTGAAGGAATCTGAAGTCTGAGGAGTCAACCTGTGAGTAAAGCGCCTTGCAACCCTAGATTTCAAGACCGAGCCTGAATTTATTTTACTGACTGTTCAGGATGATGATGAAAGAGAATAGAAACTGGTGTTTCTCCAGGCCATCTCTGAAGCTCAGACTGGGAGATGATCTGCTCCGGACAATAAAACTCCCTAATCCTATCCGGAGAAAGACTTCTATTCTTAGAATTATCCAGGGAGCTAGAGGAAGGGGCATATGAGTCTGGCCGTCTCTTAGTTCAGGGTCCATGTTATTTCTTACTTGCTTCTGAAACTCTGCAGTCTCAATAGATTGAATATTTCTTAGGGCTGGCAAAAAAGAAGTTTGAGAAGTCCTTCAGTTCATCTTCTTAAGTTGAGATATAATTGAACAGAAAGGAATAGAGATACATATTTTTTAATAGTCAAAGGGAAATTTATCTTTAACACAACTAAGAGCCTACCAATTTAACGTAAGAAAGTTCTTGCTTATTTCTACCCTATTTTCACCTAAAAGTTAATCTATTTCTTTTGCCTGGTACTCAAGGAAAATATTCAACTTGTGGTTATCATCTTCATTATAATACCTTGGTAGTCTTGAACATAATTCCTCTCATCAAGTACAATCATTCCCATTCTTTAAACATTTTAAACATTTTATCGAACCCTATTTAGACCTTTCATCTTAGTTCCTACCCTAAAAAAATTATGTTAAATTTCAAACTGGCCATGAGTCAAGTAGAGAATGAGATGCTAAGAGATGCTAAATTGAGCCTATGTCTCTAAAGTCCTTAAGTAACTTTTTAACTTGTTCTTCCAGTCTGGCTAGAAGCATTGTGGGTTGAAGTCATGGACTGGTACAAACACTTCTGGAGAAATATACACAATTTGGAAGGACAATAATTGCATTCTTCGAACACCATCTAGTCTTAAATTCTCTCTAGGAGGAAAAGAGGCATAAGCCTTCCCATCTGGCAGCGGATGGGTCAGTGTTACATTGGAAAACTTCTTTAGATGGTGGATAGATCACTCTAAAATAATGAAACCAAATAAAGATTCAAGAAACAAAATACTAATTGCAATTAAAAATGAGATACTGCCAATTTCTGAGCTGCCTTCTAGAGTTTTGGTGGTTTGGCTATTTGAATCTCTATCACTTTTCTACTTTGGTTATGTAGATATTGAAGACAATAAAATACTTCATGGTAGCAAAAGTAGAAATATAAAAAGTGTTGAAATTATTTAGGCAGAACAGCTCTAAGCTCTTTATAATTCATGCCAGCATTAAAATATTGTGACCAAAAAAAGAAAAAAAATGGGGATGGATTTTGTATTTGGAAAAGGTATTGGAATGCATTGTTTTATGTGATAGGTAGACTGAGGACATACCACTAGAAATGAGTCTGTTTTGAATCTCTTACGAGATTTCTAAGTCAGAGATTATGTCATTAACATTTTATTGAGTTTAATTTTGTATTGAGGCATACTGCTTGATTTTTTAAAACACACTTCAAATTATTAAAGTAGGACACAGGGAAAGCAAGTTTTACATCTCCAGTTTTTAGTTTTGCCGCTGAGTGCATGCTTGGATTAACACAATTGTGTTGACCCATAAACTAGATTCCATGTCATTCACCTTTTCCCATAAAATGAGGTAAAACAAGGATGTATAAACAACTCGAAACTTAATCGCTCATGATAGGATGGAAAATATCTGACTACACATCAGGGGAAAAACAAAGTTTGAATAGTGAACATGTCTATGATTAATGATTAGAGAGAATTCTATAACAGGAACATCCTGGCTCACTCATACACAAGGCATGCTGCTGATGACCCTGACGATCCCTGCCACCACCTCTGCCCCAATTCAAATGCACATTTCCCAGATTCACACACACACCCACACACCCACACTAAAACTTGTAAAGAAAGCTCATGTCAGTTAAAAACCAGATTTTGACGTGAAAGATAATTAACGGGACGAACTATGCATCACTAAGGTGGATTACTGTAACTGAGGAGGGGCAAGAATATCATCTAAAATAAAGGCAAGAAAAATGCATCATCAGCATGTGCAAGATGTATAAAGTTATAGATTTCCAAGCCAATTTATATCATTGTTACAGGTTTTAAGGAGGGTTCAAGTGTATACTGGTGGCAACTTTATTCTTAACAGGCCCAATTAAACCTGGGGTCCGGGAATCATAGCAAACGAAGTATGGCCATTAGCATGCAGCTACCTGCTCAGGAAATTAGGATCCTGAGAAACTCCAGAACCAAGCGAAATTTAATTCCGCTTATTCTTAGGTCACCATTGTTTCCTTCCTTTATGGAGATTTTTTTTCCTGAATGGAACCGTGCAAATACCCCCATCCCATCTAGGGTACTAAAAAGACACTGTGAGTGTTTAAGTGTTGTCAGGGATGTAATCACTAGCCTCCTGTTTCCACCACCATGGCTCTCTTAAAGGAGATACCTCTGTAAGTGGAGTACACCTGCTGAACGAGTCTTTCTACAGTGGTGCGGTATCTTACCAATATCACGCTATGTGACTTTATTCCTTTTATAACCAGGGGCATGAATATACAGGACAGCTGACAAGGGAACTCTCCCACTCAGCCTGTGATTCCAACCAACGATGCACTTATAGGATGACCTGTAAGGGTAACCCTGACCTCAAAGGCTGTCTTTGGGAAAGGGCCTCTCCCAGGCATCAGTAAAGCTGATCACAATGAGATCGCTCAGAGAGAAGATTACAGTTCCATTATGCCATCTTACTTGAGAATGCAATATTCATTTGGTGAGCTAAGAAAGTAACGAAGTAAATTGGAGTATGGTCCTTTGGGTGGTCACATGGATTGCCATGGATTTTTTTTTTTTAATTGACTTATTTATAAGATTTTTAAAATTACTTTATTAATTTTCCCAAGCCAAAAGTTCATTTCACTGGAAGACATCTATATAAGCCAGCAGCAGAGGGAAATGAGAATGCACTACTTCCTGTCTTCTCCAGAGGACCCATGATTTATCTTTCTTTACTTATTTTGTATTTAAATAACAGCATGAATCATTAAGTGACCTGCTTTCAAAAGAATTAGTTCAGCCCTGGTAGAAAGCAATACATGTTTGAGATCTCCTCTACGTCATGAGATGTTTCCTGCTGAATTGGATTCAATTGAGTTGGATGAAAACAAGTTCACAGGGCTTGAACATTTGGCTGGGAAGCCATAAACAATGGGAAGCACCAAGTGGAATTCGTGTTTCCAAAGTTGAGAGTGTTGGGTTATGTGGCGCCAGTGGGGTGAGGGAAAGGTCATGTCCATTTAAAGGAATCATTGAGATTCTGGAAAAGGCTATTGGTGTCACTTACTGATTTCATTACAAGCACTGACTTGTGCCAGTATCAGCTAATGCCAAGGTAACACGTAGTGAAGGGCAGGAGAGTATAGAATACCAAAGAAGTGCTTAAAGGGAGGTTGGGCTCCAGTTTAGACTCTTTCTTAGAGGCAGATATCCACCATGAGAGACAGAAACTCCTGGAGCAATGCTAAGGGAAGAGGAGGCAACTGGGTAGACACTTTTAATGGCATTAAAAAGGAGCAAAGGAGCCAAACTTGATGGCATTATTACCTAAAATAGAGTTGGAGTATTCTCTTTGGGAAGAATATGTGCAGTATTTTTGTGAAAACTCTGAGATGGCACTAAAAGACAGTGTTTTGTGGATGATACACTAAAAAAAGGTATTGTTATAATTGAAAAACAAAAGCCTACATCCCCAAATTGAATAATATCGTCTGGTCTATTCTTAAATGCTGTAGCAAGTGTATACACACCTAGGAAGATATTAATTCACAATTGAGTGATGGAAAGGAAGCATAAGAAAATTATTTAGATGTTCTAAACAATTTTGATGAATGAAAAATTAGGATGATTTTAATAAGGAATAAACTTTATAGGGTATAAGATAGAGCCTCACATAAAACAGACATTAACAAATCATTGTACATGATCAATATCCAATCAATACTCTTTGATTAATAACTGAATGGATAATAGGCTTCAGTTTGGGTAAGGTCTCTTTTTAGGAGATGGTTTCTTCCCTCCTCTACAGAGAAACTATGAGCAAAAGGAATGTGAATGACATATAGTTAGTTCATTTATTCAATATGTATTTATTAAGCACCAATTGTGCACTTGGCACTACTATAGTCACTGAGGAAAAGAGATGAATAAAAACAGGTCCCTGATATCATAGAATATGCACTCTAGCAAAAAAGACAAGTATTAATAAAACAAAATAACAATAAGCACATATCTAGTATTTGTCAGCTAGCTTTAAGGGCTTGAAGGAGAAAGTAGGCTGAGTAAGGAGACAATGAGTAATTAGCATGTTGTGACATTTTCCACAGGGCAAACAGGGAAGATGGTTATTATTGAAATGGCACCAGAAGATAAGATCAGGATTAGGAGGTGACATTTGAGGATCAAAATGAAGAAGTGACCATGGAGAGATCTAGGAAAACAGTATTCCTAGCAGAGGAAACAGCAAGGTACAGGCCAAGTGGCAGGACTGAGCTTGTGTTCTCTGACCTGCAAGAACTCCAGGCTGGCTGAGTGGAGCACAAGACGGAGAGAGTAGAAATAAAGTCGAAGAGATAGGCAGGGGCCCATCACTCACAAGTAGCGCCGGCCCCCGGCTGAAGCCCCAGCTCAGTTCCAGCTGTGTCTCTGGACCCTGGTGAAGCTATTGCTGAGATGCAGGTCTTTCTCATCACAAATGCTGACCCACAATGCTGAGACTACACCTCTGCAAGCTCCCAGCCTCTCCCTGGATGGGTCCTCATTTCTGCCTGGTTCTGTCCCTTTGTAGGATGTCCTTTTCTGTGTATCATGATTGCCTTCTCTTACTCCTCAAAGTGACCAACTCGGCAGGGAGGTGACCACCTGGGCAGGGAAGGTGCAATTTTCTGAGACATAATAATCAATTCATACTTTTAAGCTACTTTCACAAACATTATTTAACTCCCATTAGCATTTCACATTCACATGAACTATCCTGACAAAATGAGATATTTTGGTCACTTTTTTTGGAGAGGGGCGCGGGGTGAATACTGGAAGGAGATTAAGTTAGTTGCCTTTTAAAATCTCACATGGCCAAAGTTACTACATGATATTTAAAGAGAAAAGAGGCAGATTTCTAAAGGAAAAAAAGGGGGGCAGGGAGGAGAAAAACTATCATAAACAAATACATGCTTTGGTTTGTTCACCTAAAAAATCAAAACTACACAGACAAAAATGTGTTCTTCATTCCCAAGTCAAGGATGCTGCTGAGATATAAACAGTGCATTGTGCTGGCATAGAGATGGTTTCCACTATGTTTCTTCACTTTGCAAGAAAATGTTCAAGGTGGTCCAAGAGGCCAACCACACATTCTGTGGACTATGATCTGTCAGGTCCTGTACTTGTCATTTTTATACTTCTCTTCAGGGGGTATAATGTGGGCCTGCAAATGTACTATTTCTTTTCTCAAATGTAAAATTCTGGGTTTTGTACTTTGGATCTTTTAAAACTTGACATTACTAGATTAATATTTCTTTTCCTGGTGTTAGAATAATTAGCGTCAGTGTAGTTTCAATATACCAGTTTGTTTTCCTTGTAGTGCCCTGGAGGAAAGGCAATGTGGGAGCTGCCTGTGGTCTGTGGCCACAGTCAGAACTGCACAAAGTGGCGTATTGTCTGGGTGTGTGGATAAATCCAAACTCAGGACTTGCCCTGCCAGCCCACAGAGCTCAGAGACGTGGTCAGCATCACCGCCTGGTACCTCTCTATTGAGCTCGGACAAGTTTTCATGGCAAAGGAGCTGTGTTATTAACTGCTAGGGTGTTGCTATGGTGTTTGCATGTTATTAACATCTTGACATAAGTAAAAATAGCAATGAAGCATTTTACATTTTTAAAAGGAATTATCCATTGATTTTAGTATAGAAAAGTCAGTATTTCCAAAAATAACCATTGTAACTGGTTTTTAGTAAATGAATATAACTCTTGCATTAAGAAGATGGAACTCTAATTGCAAAATATGAAAGGCTCAGAGGTGCTTTTGGCAATGCTATCTTTCTCAGTATATCTTATGTTGACATCAGAGTAAGATGTCATTGGCTAGCAAAGAGCAGTCACTTAGGAGATAGAATCCCACTTCTCTGTCAGCATAAACAGATTATAGAAAATGTAAATCCAACATGAAGTTCTAGAGAAGGTGCTCTCTGTGCTGCTCTTGGTCAGTAGGAGGCTTGAGGGTTCTTCCAGAGCCTCTTTGCCTAGATTCCCCTTGCCCGCTACTGCAACCCTACTATACTGGTAGGATAGAGGGGAACTCTAGGACCTTATTCACTTTCCCAAGACCCACCCAGGAAACTAACACAGGTCCCCTTTGCATTTGGGTTTTCAAATCAGTGTTGCCTTGGGGAGAGTGGCAGTGTAAATGTCCCTTTCCCCAGGGATACACTTAGGTCTAAGCACTGTATCTTCATCTCCTTTCTTCCTCCCCATTCTGAGGAATCTTTATCAAGTCTAGAGCAAGAAATAAAGCTCTTCTATTATCATGGCTTCTTTATAATTCTATTCAATCTGTGTTCCATGATGAGGGTTTCAAAGTCTATTTTGAAACTTAAAAGCTGAAAGTTGACTCTTTTGTTCTGTTATTCTTCTGAGATCTGACTGTCATAGCTGATATCTAAAACATGACTGAAAATGAAATGGCCAAAAAAAAAAAAAAGTAGAGAAATAAGAACAAATAGGAAATAGTCTAAGGTTGCTTTGTTAGATACACAATATGTTCATATATTTCTAGACCATGGAGCACAGCAGAATATGTTAACTTGTACCTGTGCAGATAATTACCCATCGTATCATTTCTGCCCATATAGTCTGATTTCATGTGAGTATAGATGTTTCAGAGCTCAGAGAGCCTTTAGGGTTTATCTAGTCCACACTGGTTTTTTTCAACAGATAGAAAACTGAAGAATATAGAAAATAAGTAACTTGCACTTGGTCACACACATATTTAGAGGCAGAGTTCACAGTATAACCCAGGATTCTAAACTTCTATTTGTGGGCTTTTTAATAAAATAGGAGCTTCCAGAAACTTAGCACATCCTTTCATGGCTTCCTCGGGAGGGACTCTAAGGTAGAAGAAAACTGAGCTGAGATAAAAAACCCGGTGTATGAGAAAAGATATTTCAAGCCTGTGGCCTCATTTAAACAATGCTTAGGAAAGAGAAAGCCATTGGTTAGGATTGGTTGGAAGATGCTGTGAAAAGACCATCCAGTTAAACTAATCGAAAAGTGAGCCTTCAAGCTGCTCTGGTAAAAGCTATAGACCCCAGCCCAGACAAACATATGTTTGAACGAATTTTGCAAATGCAAACCTAACCTCTGAATCAAGTTTAAGAACCCTCCTACAGAGACAAGACCCTTCTTTTAGGTAGCAGGTAATGCCTGGGACAAAACCAGAAAGGTCACTTTCCCTAGAGAACTACCCCAGGAGTTGTAGGAATAGGAGTAGAAAGAGGTTGGTCATAGGGTCAGCTCAGAGGATGTGCAGTGGCAACGTTTAGATTTTAAATATTTTAGGAGTTTGAGCTTTGACAGAAAACTGCACTCACCTCTCAATCAAAGTCATCGTTGGAGGGGGAAGGGCTATCACCAGCCTGTTGAGAGTAAGGCTAATGAGGGCTGAAATAGAGCAATGGCTGTGCAATTGAACAAAGACAATCTTGTTGGCTCTTGGATTCTATTGGAGCTAATAAGCCACTTGGGAGGGTGTACGTTGGGGAGAAGAGAGCTGTAACTCCCTTAACTTAGCAGAAAATAAGGAAAACAGCTGATTTCCAAATTTTCTGGTCCTTGGAGATTTTATTCAGTAGCAGTAACAATAAAAACACTTAATTAAGAAGCAGGATCTTAGAATTTTTATTTTTCATTCCTTTGAATCTGAGTCCCTTTGCAGAGGGGAAAGGAAGCTGAGGGGGGGATTGGGGTCCTATAGTTGGGAGACAGTCCTTCACTCACTATGTAATCAGTAAATATTTATGGAGCCTCTCTGATATAAGAAATGATGCTATATGTTGGGAATAAACAATAGAATAAGGCACATGGTACCTGACTTTATGAAGCATAAATCCTAGTAAGAGATGTTGTGACATGTACTGTCCATTAGTGTGACACAGGGAGTGGTACAGGGAGATCCCTATGGGGAGGCAATCCTAACAAAGAGGCTGCTGCCTGGAGGAAATAGAAACTTGAAGAGTGGGTTGAGGCTAATCGGCAGAAGGAGGAGGACTAGAGTGTTCTAGGTGAGCAGAGCGCCCATGTGACGGTGCTGGTGCTTCAGAGAAATAGAGTGAACTTGGGGATGAGGGAGGGAGCCATAAGAAATGAGATACTAATAGACAGGTCTTGGACAACAGGGTGAGGCTATGTAGGATATTCTAAGAGGTTGGAATTTAAAGCTTAGTACAAGGAAGAGTATTGAAGGGTTTCATGGGGAAGGATGACCCGATGCACCATTCAGCCTGGGGCAACAGCACCAAGAAGAGAGATCTTGACAGATGCCTTATGTCAATGTGCTATTTGCTGCATTTTCATGCCTCTTAGACTTCTAGGAACAAAAGAAACCAGAACTACTTTTGCCCCATGTACCTGTTTAAGCTCACACACAGGTATATGTTACCTGAAACTGGCTATAGACTGTATTAATGAATCAACCCTTGTACAGTTTTGTTTTCCATCCTTTTCTATGCATCCCAGTATTATCTGATGCAATTGAGGATCATACTGCTGCTTTGCAGTTCACCAGAGACAATGATTACGTCCCACCCCATAGAGGATAGAGAAACATGGAAGATGTAATTGTGGACTCTTTCTTTTCTTGCCTCATTCATTAACAAACCTCCCACCACCACCACCACCACCAATGAGAGGAGATACTCATCTGATTGGTGAGACAGAGAAGAGGCTCTGAGTACATGTGCCTCAGCCTCTTCTTGAGCCTCCATTTGGAACCACCTCTCATCAGGACCCCACTGCTCTGCTTATGCATTTGGAATTTACCTAGCTATACTATGCCTCTGCAAAGGGGAGACCTATGCTTTAGACTGTAGCTTCTGTTTACAGGAGACTTATTAAATCTCATATCTGCTTATGGGTCAAGATGCATTCTCAGATTCACCTACCCCAGTAATAGAGCTGATATTTCAGTTTTCATCTTTCTGACTCTTGTTGAGATTGGAATCAGAAAGAAGGAAACATCCATCTGCATTTGGCTCTGAACTCAAAAGGGGAAGAAATAAATGTTACCACTTAACCTGTAAAAACCTCACAAGTGACAGAATTACTGACTTTTTCTTATCTATACTTGGATTGCTGATTTTCTGTTCTGTCTTTGCTAAAGACTGGTTGTGGTAGAAGATTCATACTTGTGGATCCAATTCATTTATTAACTTGTGTGTGAAGGCAGTCTACATTGTAGAAGGACATTTGAAACCCCTTCTCCTTCCATACTCATTCAGCTACCACTTAATTTCTATTCCTTCCCTCAGGAAAGAAATGAGAGAATTGGTTAGCTTAGAGATAGAAGTGCTTGGTGTTGTGCCTTTATACCATTTATCCACAGCATTTAGAGAACTAATGGGGAAATTGGATGATGGTAGGAGGTGAAGGAAAAGCTGGAGAGCTTTCTTATCTTCCTATGTCATCTAGTATCTAGCAGATTCATTTTTGGATATTAACCTCTTTTCTGGCTCCATCTTATTTGTCTAACCTTATTTTCCCCTCTTATTTTCTTAGTTTTTGAAATTTATTTTATCTTACTTCACTGTATGCATCATTATAAATTTCTTAAACCATTTTAGCAACAAGGTAAGGGATAGATAAATAAATAATACCCTCCCCAAATATTCAATCCCTGCTTGGTTGCACAATCTGCTTTGAGATGTAGAGTTTTATAATTTAGAAACACTTAGGTTCATGCAGTCCATGAAAGCATGGTGAAGTCCAACATAAATAACTTTTAAAAATTATTTTTGTCACTGCCATCCTTTGCTAATACTTATTTTTCAAATCTATTTTTATTTTCATTTATATTTAAATTAACCCAATAATTTTTAACAGCTACTTTGTCCCTGGAACATGTCCAGACATCAGGTTCCACTGTTCCATGAGCCTCAAGTTTCCATCTAATGATTATTCTCTTCTTAAATATCTATGGGCAAAATCTAACTCTTTGTTAATTCATTCAGCACTTCATTGAAGTGTTTCTCTAATTTTGAATAATGATGTTTTATAATCATGTTTTACTTTGGGAGGGGCAGAGCAAACAGATCTTTCTGAGCATTTGATGCTCTGAATACCAATCAACAGAGTAGTCTGAATAAGAATTATAGAATGGTTATAATGGTGGTGGTAGCTCAGATTTCATGGAGCTGAGAAATCTACATCTCTTCAGAGGTGCCATTCATTTTGCATTTAAAAATCCCTCAGTGATATCCCTTGGAGCATATCTCTATCTGTTCTAACAGGTGTTTTAAGACTTCACCTTCAGCAAGGGTTTATTTTGTGACCACTGTATTGGGTGCTAACCATACCTTCTCTCAGAGTTCTGGCTCTGGTTCTCGTTCCTTCACAGAGTTTTATAAGGAGGGAAATTCACATCCTGACACCAGGATCTGATATTTCAATTTACTGCTTCTCTTGCCCACTGACTTCATCTTATATTTATGGTTGCTTCTTTTAGTGTCAAATTCATTGTCTCAAGTCTACAAATGTTTCAGTCAACTTACTTTTAACTTTCTGGATGTATTTTCCCTATAGCCCAGAGCACACCAAAACATGTATTAAATACACATTCTACTCCTTGGTCATCCCCAAGTTTCTATCTCTATTCTTGTTTACTTCTCTACTATTGCCTGTGGGGTGGTGGTGGTGCAGTTTGTGTGTGTGTGTGTGTGTGTGTGTGTGTGTGTGTGTGTGTGTGTGGCATGCACATATTCGCATGCATCTGCTGAGCTGGCAGACTGGAAGGTCCAGTATGTGTTGGGAAGAAGAAAATACCACTAGGTAATAACAGATTTGGTAGGAAAACTTTCTCTACTTTAAGAGTAAAAAGGAGGAAACATGTTCCATATTAAAAGAATAGTACATGTAATTATCACCCCAGCTGTAAATAAAAATACCCCACCGTGGTTAGGAGAAGGAGTCTCACAGCACTGGTCTTACAAAAGAAAAAAACCCCATGGTATCAGATGCCCTTTTCCTTCAAGAACAACTGTCCAGGGGCCACAGAAACTGAAGCTTGACCTTAGGAACTCATAGCTGTTTCCTCTGTTGACTCTGATTATCTGAATCGATAGTCCAAGACAGTGAATTTCTTGTCAGGCTGTCACCCAAAATCAGGGGCTTTTATGCAGAAGCAGAAGCATACTGAAGCCATGTCCTCTATGACCCTTCATGCCTCCTTCCAGCCAACACTATATCGAATCCCTCCAGCATGACTGCCAATCAAAACTGCATCTCCTCCTGTCTTCGGTTCCCACAGTTCCAGCAGGAATGTGATGGTGCCAATGTCTATTCTTCCTCACCTTGGTAATATCAGGTGTGTAAACTGTCTTCTGTCCCTCTATGCCCATCTTCGCCGCAATACCAATTCACCCAAGTTGTGGAATTCTATAGGCAAGAAAAGAATGTGCACCACAGGGTAGTCTCCTCTCAGTAATTTAATTCAAAACAATTACGACCACCTGCTCTGTAATGGGAACTATGCTGGATGCTGTAGGGCAGCAGTCCCCAACATTTTTGGCACCAGGTACCAGAGCTCCTATGAGAATCTAATGCCTGATGATTTGAGGTGGAGCTGAGGCAGCGATGCTAGCGCTGGGGAACAGTTGCAAATGCAGATGAAGCTTCACTTGCTCGCCCTCCACTCACCTCCTTCTATGTGGCCTGGTTCCTAACAGGCCACGGACTGGTACCAGTCTGCGGCCCGGGGGGTTGGGGACCCATGCTGTAGAGACCATGTGAAGAGAGGAGGCTCCTTTCTGCAAGAAAGCTATTCATTCATTCACTCATTCATTCATTCATTCATTCGGTACAATTTTTTTTTTTGCCTGCTTTGCATATACCAGACTGTGTCCAGCTGCTGAAGACTTATAGCAGTACACAAAACTGAAAAATTTGATGTCCTCATGGAGCTTTCATTTCCACTAGGAGTGAGAGGGACAATAAACAATAAATAAATAAGTAAAATATATCAGGTTATGATAGCTTTTTTGATGCATCAGCTTGGTTAGACTATAGTCCCAAATTATCCAATTAAACACTAACCTGGATGTTGCTATGAAGATATTTTGTAGATGTTTTAAAATCCATAATCAGTTTAAGAGAGATCATTCTAGAGAAAGTAAATGGGCCTGATTCATTCTGCTGAAAGATCTTAAAAGCAGGGCTGAGTTTCCCCTGAGAGAAGAAGAAATTCATTTGTGGATAGCAGTTTGCAACCCATGTCCTTCCTGTTGACCTGTCCTATATATATTGGACTTAATTAGGCAACTCCCATGATTGCATTCACCAATTCCTTAGAGTAAACCTCTTCATATTATTTTTATATTGCTTCTATTTCTCTGGTTTAAACCTGACCGATACACTTCTAAGAAGAAAAACAAATCAGGTAAAAGGATAAGCCTGGTTGGGGACCTGGATATATAGACAACTGAAATGGAATTTATACTTGTTACTGTAGAGTTATGGACAATCTATACCTAAGAGTGACAGGTAATGAAGTATGCTCGATGCATGCATTTATTGGGATAATGTAGATTGGTAAGCTGAGAAGATAATGAACTAGGAATTACATATGGATGGAGAAGCAGGCATATCTGCAAAAACCAGTCTACTTCATTTTCTCCTATTACCCTGAAAATTTCCCCAATTCTCTATCAAGCCTGGAGAGAAATATCTAGCTTCTCTCTAAATATCTTCAAAATAATCAAAGTGATGCATTATTGAATGGATTCTGTTCCTTTAAGATTTCAGCTCAGATCTTCTTGTGCACGCCTTCTCATTGTCAAAGCACTTCGGACAGTCGACAGGGAGAAAAGAGATGGAGAGGAATGTTCTTCTGCAGGATATATTTCAAAGTATAGTTGCTAGGCAAAGGAAATTACTATCTGTCATTTTTGTACACATTTAGCAGTAAAAAGAAAGCACAAGTGAGCAATACTATGCTTGAAATAGTCCATATTCTTATACACAGCCCTCCTCTCTCTGGTTACCTGAGCAGGGAACATTTCTAGGGTTGTTTTGCCTCTGAGTAAGGTGGTGCAGTACTCATTGCTGTAGTGCATTTGGAATAGGATAAACTTCCAACTTTCTTGTGTCTTTCAGGGACGCTTTCAATAAAAAGGCATCCGAGGCAGAAGTTGCTGCTTCCAGTTCAGCATTACCATTGAATGGCAAGGGGTTACCTGCCCACATTTTCTTAACATAAAAAAAAAAGGCTAGAATGAATCTTTAGTCCATGAATTTTTTTGGTGCCTACTATGTGCTACCCCAAATCCAGGTGGTAGGTACACAATAGTGAACAAATGAGGCAAGGTCCTGTTTTCATGTAGGTTACTTTACCAGTGGGAAGTCTAAATGAAACAAATAATATTTATTAAGCACTCAACATATGCAAGTTCTCTGTCTAGGTAACTAGATATGAGACAGTTCAATAAAGGTAACCAGTAGTGTCCCTGCAGCTGGGAGGATGTTTAAAATGGAGAGCCTGATGCAAGGGGCAGTAGGGGAAACTAGAGTCCAGCTGGTGGTGTCGGTAGAGTCCCAGACAGATTATGGTTCACAGTGTAAAGGGTGGGTAAAAGCAAGCCTTTGAGGAGCTAAAGTTTGGATAGCATAGTAAGGCAGGATTCAGCCTTGGGGAAGCTAGAGCCAGGTACTTCTATCAGGTGCCTAAGGAGTTGAGCAAATGACTTGAACTGTGGTAATGGATCAAGTGCCTGTGGCATAGTAAGAGCTCAATAAATATTTGCTGAACAGATAAAAAGACAGAATGAAATTTACAACAAATGTGATTGACATTCACATCAGAACCACTGGATCAGAGCTTGGAAGCTCTCTCATTGGTGTTAGAATTTCATCCGTGGCTTTGGGGAGACTTGTTCTGCATGGAAGTCAACTGAGTCTATTGTAGAGATTGGCGAAGTTTGTAGGAAGGCTGGTTGTGACTGGAGTGATCTGGTCTGCTCTTTGGTTTAGCAGGCATGGTCACTGCTACCCTGCATGAATACAGCTCAGTATCACTACTAGTGGGATTGAACAATTTAAAGGGAGCTCAGGACTGTACCAGGACTGTTTTTAGAATGGTCTGCTCTTCCTGCATCCACATTATATTATAGCCCCAGGTAAGCTGGAGAATATTTAGTGAAGATTTTTTGGGGGGCAAAGCTAGAGTCTGCTGAAGCCTAATTCAGTTTCTGTGTTAATTCTTATAATGAGGTCAGCTTCTCCTTCCCAAATGTCTATCACTTTCTCCTGCCCATCACTGAGAAATCTACTCAACTTTGTGTCAGAAAAAATATAATACATTTATACTATATCTATATCTGTATTTTGTTTGATCAGATTCATATATGATGCAGACCCTGGAGAGATTCAGCAAGAAGAGTATGGTAAGCAGCTGACAGCAAATGTGAGCTTTGAAGCCAGGGCAGAGACTTCACTTTCTGCCATTATTTACACTGTCCCTTAGTGTGGGCAACTCCAGGTCGATGCATATTATATAAAGACAGAAAAGGAATAAAAAGGTAGACTCTGCACCAGCTGAGGGCTGGGAGAGAGGTGCTGGCATTATTAGGAACTCCTCACCGAGTAGGAATTTGGCACAGGCTGGGGTAAAGGGAATAATCCCTCCAGCAGTCATAGTTAATTGAGGATTTTCTTTTATTGACCCCTGTGCTGTGTGCTTAATTACATACCCTATCTCACTTTTTCCTCACATAGCCCTGGGAGGTATGTATTATGATCCCCATTTTTCAGATGAGGAAATTGAAGCTTAGCAAGATCAACTAACTTATCTAAGAGGTGTGCCCGCCACATGGTAGGTACTCCATAAATATTTCTTAAGTGAATAAATGAATAAGACCACACAGCTGGTAAGTGTCAGATCTGAGATTTGTGCTCAGCCTAACTCAGAGATAGGTCCCTTACTGGTATTTTTTCTCAAGGGTTTTACTTTTGCAGACAGCAAGGAGGCTACTGAAGTAATGTTTAGCAGATCTGTTTCTAAGCAGGGGACTGTCTGTCTTCTCCCTTAAGTAAACCCAGCTGCCAGAATACACTGGTGGAGTTATGTTAGCAACCAGGAGTAGCCAGCTGCCTACTGGTTATTTACATGAAAGAATGCTGTTTTTCTATTTCCCTCTGACTGATACTGCAATTGAAACAGGGAAGGACTCCAAGTACAACATATCATGCAGAGGAATGTGGGTACCCTGGAGGAATCACACTGAGAAGAAGCAGAGAACACGTTGAAATCATTCTGCTGATGGATCAGAAGTGCTTTCTCACCCAAAGCCACTGGCCGCATCTGCTGGGCACACACCATGGTCAGCCTGAGTTGACTTCTACCATAAGTGGGCCCACAGCAGGAGTCCAGAAACCACTTTCACTGGGAAAGCAGAGTCATTTGTCCATACAACACAAACTTTAGAAAAGTTGAGAGATAAAGACTCCTGGCTAAAGATGTGCCTTAAAAGACATTCTCCCGGAGGTCTTTTGTAGATGAGCACTAAGACTCCAGGGACAGAGAGAGCATGTCACAGCCTTCACCTCACACCTGAGGCTACCACATGCTCAAAGCCTGGGTCAAGCTTTTTCTGCATGTTGATTGATCTGGCTGTGAGGTTAAGACTCAGTCTTTTAGGGAGATCATGTTCTGTAGTCAGGGCAGCATGTCAAAATGAAGGGTAAACCTTTTATTGATTCCTCCCATTTCCCCTAGAAAGTACATTCTGTGAAAAGAGGGATTAATTTTTTCTGGTTTCAACATGATGCAGTCCTGGTTTAGAAAAACAAGTGATCTGAGACTGATGAGTTATTTCTCTGAAATCAGGCTCAGAGGGACCTGTCTATAAGGGAACCCTCTCACTTACATAGGGCATTTGTAAGACAGGGAAAGCAGTGGCTCCTGGCTGAGGGGTCATGGGAAGCCTACACAGACAGAGGAGAGTCCCAAGTGGCCAACGAACTCTGGCCGAGGGACATCCCAGCGATGACAAGGGGCCTAAGGAAAGAGGCACTATTGGTTCGAAAATATACCTGATGATCTAATTTGGGGCATGTGTGAGTGATTTTAAGGTGCTACTGATCATCGATCTGTCCCTTAAGCTCACAGGAATGATGACTGATAAACTCAGAACAATTCTCTTTGTTGTAGTCTCCTATTCGTCTAAATTTTCTCTGAGACACTGATCAAGGTTCTTTCAATGACAGAGGAAATCATCACCTACCAGTGTTCCAACATCTGAAGTTAAGCTTTCTATCATCTACTGTTTCTTGGGCCCTCTGGTCTATCTCAACTGCTCACAGGGTCTTCATATTCAAATGTATTTCAAATTTAAATCCATAGTCCAGATCTTGAAAATCTGCTCCTAAATGTATTACCAACAGCTTAAACTTGATGTGCCTAACACATACTCACAGTCTCTCAAAACACACTTCCCCTAAGTTCCCTATGTCAGTGAATAGTACCACTTGTCTAGAATTTAAGTCTGAAATGAATTACAGTGGACTCCTCCTTCTTCCTCAATCCCACTAAGGCATGATTGATTTTAACTCATTAATATTTCCTGACCTGTCTCCTCACATATAACCTTATAACTACTACCTTAGTTAAGGGCCTCATCTTTAAAAAGTTGGAGGGAGGGGTGAGCTGGACTAATATAGTAGTTTCCTACGTGGTCTCTCTCCAGTTCTTCCACATAGTCAATCAGGATGAATTTTCCAAATCTCAGACCTCATGTCATTCCTCTATTTGCTGGAATGCATTCTTGCATAGCATTTGAATTCTGTCATGCTCAAGTCCCTGCTCGGTACTCAGATTCTTTTCCTGTCTCTCCCCAGTGGGTTCCTATGGCACACAACTCTATGTTCAACCCAACTCGCTCTTTTCCTAATGTGACAAGCTCACAGATAATCTCTATGACTTTCCAAACCTCATCCATTGTCTGTTGGCACAAATCAATTTATTCATGAAGACTGATCTCATCTATAGCCTTCCCAATTCTTGAGGCACAAATAAGTGTGTTCTAGAAACCACTTTTCGACACCACAACACTTCTGACACCAAATATGTGGGATTTTTTTCCCTCACACCAACCTGTTCTCCACATCTCCAGAAATGAACTGGGTTTCCTACAATTCAATTAAATTCTGACACTAAGTACCCAGAGTTGCTGCAGACCCCATAGGTTAAGGGCTCAGTCCCACTAGACTGCCTCACTTCAGACACTCACCAATTGCAAATCGTCGGAGCCTGCCTCCTGTACTTCCGACCAAACAGCTATAAATTGGGAGGTCACATGACCCCTCTTTGGGTTTGAAAACTCTTTAGAATGGCTCAGGAATAGTTTAATTACTATTACTGGTTTATTAGAAGGGATACAGCTCATCAATAGGCAAATGGAAGCTATGTATAGGGCAAGGTAGGAGGGCAAGGGCACAGAGCTTCGATGCCCTCTGGGGGTGTTCTCAAGAAATACTTACTGAATGAGTGCAAGAGTAAATTAACTCCCTCTACTGGCTAGTTTGAAAAGAGCGGCCTTTTCTTTTAAACATTTTTGTATTTTTTTTTTTCTTGAACAATCCTGACCAACTAACATTATGAACTTTTTGATTTTGAAAATCAACATTTGCTCCTTTCTGCCAGGATTTCCGCTTCAAAGCCAACTCTTTGACCTAGTTGCTGGAGAATTTGGAATCAGAATTTTTCATAACTATGTCAGAGCGCATGCGTGCCGAACATTTAGGGACAAAGTTTTCTCCTATAATAGCAAAGGACCCGTATTTTGAAGAGACATTCATTGGATTGTCTCCTCCACCCAAATCATCTCCTACCTTGTTACTCTTTGTTACAGAAAATAGTGTTCAAAAGAAGGCATCATCGAAAGTAAAGAAATGAAAAAAAAAAAAAAAAACCCACCAGCCTTCTGCTGTATCTACATAGGCTTTATCCCAGTAGCTAGTTTTTAGAGATTTCTGGGAAGAAGACGCTACAGTAAGTGATTTGCTTAACGGTAAGGACTAAATGTTAGATGCTTTTCTCTGGTGCTGTTCCTTGGGCATCGGGAAACTAGTGGGTCACTATTGCATTCTTATAACCTCAAAGCAGGTGGACATTATTTTAACTATTAAATGTCTAGAAAGCGCTTTGTTTACAGATTGATCACAACATTGAAGACCTTCGAGAATCATTTTAAACTTTCTGTAATCTAAAACTTTGCCGCTGGGGCCTTGTGGTATGACACGAGCAGGCGAAGAAGTTACTAAGTCAAGGTTAGTCCTTCTTCCCTGAGTCACTTCTCTCCACAGCTCTTCATGGAAAGCCTGAGAGCAGAGATGTTGATTCTTTCTGTGTGTCAATAAGCAAACAAAATCGGAAAGGACCCTGGGCAGAGCAGAAGAAAATGTTAGCAGAAACGAAGGAGAGGAAACAATCAACATCCATGGCTGGACTGGTCGCATGGGACAGCCATGTGACTGAAGCAAGACAAAAGAAGAAATTGCTCTTTTTTATTTTTATTTTTTTCGCGTTCTCTCTTTTTTTAGATGCCTGTAAATTCTGTCAAAAAATAATCATCTCTTCTATTTGGCGCCAGATTGTGCTCCTTCTCTTTGTTTTCTCCAGTGGCTTTCTTCTATTTTGCCATTTATGCCTCTTTTCCTAAATGTCTCCTACCCCACTCATGCCAGGCTCTTGCCGATGCCCTCACTTACATAAGCCCGGTAATTGGTTTTAAATCTGGTCCGAAAACTCTCCCCCAAAAGTCGGGTGTGCCCCCAGCTGCCTGCAGTTATCCAAGAGTCTGCTACAAGGGAGCGTTACCTAGTTTGAGAAGACAAAATAAAAATCGCTTGGCTCAGTGTTGGATTCTGAAGGAAATAGCTGGGCTGGATGATTCAAAGAGTTTGCATTTTCTGGCCACTGCTTTCATAACAAAAGCACCATTTTAGCCACCTGAACTTAGCTGACTTCGGTTTGTTATTAGGAAGGCTTGTGGGGCTTAAGTGGAAACAAAGGGCTCATCTGTGTTTGCTCAGATGAGAGAGGAGTGTGCACCCTCATAGATCCAGTCCAGGGTCATCCATTATATGGAGTAACAGGAAATCGTACCCTTACTGAACAGCTGCAAACTTAGATACCCAAATTTGAGACAGTCACCCGTCAAGTGGCACTACTATGACCAGACATTCCTATTTGATTGAAGAGTATTGTATTTCACATTCTTTTACTCACTAAAACATCTCAGATCAATCTCCTTTATTTCCCCAACAGCCACCTGGAATACCTCAGTGCTTTCCAAATATTCAGCATCTCTGAATCACTTAATAAACATTTAGTGCCTTAATAACCTACCAATTTTAAAATATGAACATTTTTAAGTAATAAAAATAAAATAACATATTGAAAATTTTATCAAAAATACTTGTTTTATTTTATGATTTTTAACCAAAGAATTTTTGTCTAGTTCAAGGACAAAAATTTTGTCTTGCATCTTAGGTCTCCCTGATGTTTTCATATGAGTCTCGTGGGTTGATTTCTTACTGGAAAGTTTAGAGCTTCTTTAGATCATGTATTGGTAAGGATATTACCCTTCCAAGCTGGAGGGTAAAATCACTTGACCTAGGAAATAGTGGGAACAGCTTTGGAATACACTGTTTATTTGTGTTTGCCCCGGAACGTGCCATCAACAGTTGCAGCATTTGGATGTGGTTTTTAAAAGTTCTGGTGAAGCCAGTAACTATGTTTCCTGAAGAGTGAAGGGAATCTTTGGGCTCTGGGGAAGAGTCATTGAGCAATCAGGTCTTTGCCCTCCTGGTGAGCCTTCTTAAGTAATCCCAACTAATTATCTTTAATCTTAATCCTGAAAATTTAGCACTAAAAGATAGATTTCAATGGTTCACGATACTGAGTATATTACTGGGATACGTTATTTCTTGAGGTTGCTTGAAATTATTATTATTCTTCATTGGTCTTACAGTCATGAAACAATATTTTTATTTTCTCCAGTTTAAAAATGTATATGTGTATTTTTCTCCTCAACAGCAGAATTTTTAATTGTGTGAAAAAAGCAATGTTTATATCTGGCATTCATTTCTTTGAATAGTGCTCTCAGAATAAGTACATGCGGTGTCTTAAAGCTGATAGTGTTGAATATTCTCACCATTTCCATCAACCCTAAATAAAGATCAGGACTTTTTTTTCTTGGCCAGTGAGTTTCTCTGAGACTAGCAGGCAGTCATTCAGGAGCCACTTCTCTTCCTCAAGTAGCTGTATTTTTAAATCAATCAATCTATCTATCTATCTATCATCTATCTATCTATCTATCTATCTATCTATCTATCTATCTATCTATCTATTTTCATCATCTCTATCATCTATCTATCTACCTACCTACCTACCTACCTACCTACCTACCTATCTCATATAAAACAAGAGTCAATGATGTGTAAAAAGTTCTAATTTTGTAGCCTGGGTTTTCAATGACTAAAATTACAGAAATCTGTCAAGCACTTCTCCCTCATGTGAGAATCCCGTGATACTAACTGTTGATCATATTTATGATGTCTATGTTTTTATATAAATCTAATTAGTTGCTTTTCTACCATGTATGTGATGGTTATTTCTCAAATTAATTTTTTTCAATAGTTCATTTTGATTTATCTCTGAACATAATAATAGCTGTGATCTTGTGGTTATATACATTTCTTACCATTTCTTCTTTATATATTTTATTTTTAATTTGCTATGAAGTGTGCAACTGTGAAAGACATATCTATACTTTTATTCTCTTCTGTGACTTCAGTAAGTTAGAAAAGTTTTTGTGCTGTACCTGAAAAATGTTACAAAAGCTTTGATGCTTTTATGTCCATTGTTTGACAGAAGCTCATGACTGAAAGTGGAAATAGGACAAATGGATCACAAGTCTACTGAAATTAAAAGTTTGGAAATTCATTGTAACTTTTCCTGCTCACCCTTTTCTTATTTGAATGCTTGTCTGATTACAGCTTCATTCTTCTATTTACCATCTTATTCACTAATTTATAGTATTTCTTACCTTTTTCATCACTATCTTTTAACTTTATTTTACTCATTAATAGCATCCATTTGTGTGTGAGCGTGTGTGCGTATGTATATGTATGTAAATTGAGGATGTGACAACATAATGGTGATGTTAAAAAATCCTCATAAATAATGTGTTTACACAAAGATGTATACCTGAATGTTTATAGAAGCTTTATTTGAAATAACCACTGGAAATAATCCAAATGACCATCAATGGCTAAAGGATAAGCAAATGTAGTTACAATGGATACTGCCTAGCAACAGAAAAGCGTGAACAACTAATGCATGTAATATGTAAGAATCTCAAAATCATTATGCTGAGTGATAGAAACTAAACAAAAAAACACATACTATATAATTTTATCTCTATGGAATTCTAGAAAATGTAAAATAACATATATGACAGAAAGCAGAATAGTAGTTGCCTGGGTACAGGGCAGAGGAGAGATTTTTTGCAAAGGGGCATGAAAAAAATTTTGGAGGTAAAAATATAAGAATTTGACAAGACAATTTGGGTAGAAATGTATTTTTTTTTACATTCTTTTAGTTATGGATTTTTTTTGTGTGTGTCAGACACAAGTTGTCCACAAAGTTTCTATAACTTTATTTGGGTTCATTTATGTTTATAGTTTCCTTTCAGGAGTTATTTTAAAGTTTAAATTCAATTGGTTCAGAATAGCATTTCTTGACACTTTAGTTGACATACTAAACTCCAAACAATAATTAATTACTTAACTAAAACAAATACATTAAACAACAGTCATAAGATAAAATTTTGGTCTCACAAGCAAACTTTGATGAACAAATCCCTTCTTAATATAGAAAATGCTTAATTTGTGTAGGTTCTTTAATAGTTTTATATAGCAATTTTAATTTCTTGGAAGAAATAGCTTTCATAAATGGTCCCCAAGCAAGGTGGTGCCTACTTTCCAAAAAATAAAATTGCACATATTACAATTATGGAGGAGAATGTGAAATATTTGAAAATCATCTGTAAAAAAGTGTGTTTCTTTGTCCAGAATTGTGTGAATGCTCTCTGTTTAACATTTCTGTTGGAGACTAGAGTAGAACTTCCTTGAAATTTCTCTCTTTGTCAGAATAAGCTGCAGTAGCAAATAACCACTAAATTTTCTTTCTTAATACAATGACAACAATGACAGTAACAGTTTATTTCTCACTCATAGTACATGTCCACTGAAGATTGGCTTGTGGGGAATGGGAGGTAAGGAAATGTTCTAGACTATTTTCACTAAGGGAACCAGAATGAGGGAGGTTCATTTCCAGGTTCCACTTCTGAAATAGAAAAAAAGGGGAAGGGATGGCAAATTGTGTATCGGCTTTTGATTCTCCCACCCAAATGCCACACAGGGATTACACTCACTCATTTTTTTCTCTTTTTATTTTTTAAAAACAGACTTTACTTTTTAGAACAGTTCTAAGTTCACAGAAGAACGGTGCAGAAAGTACACCGTTTCTACATACTCCTTCCCTACTGCTACAGTATCCCTTTTTATTAACTTCTAGCATTGGTATGGTAAATTTGTTATAACTGATGAGCCCATGTTGATATATCATTATTAACTAAAGTCCATAGTTTACATTAGGGTTCACTCTTTGTGTTGTACATTCTATAGGTTTGACACGTGTATAATATCCTGTATCCACCATTATAGTCTTACACAGAATAGTTTCATTGTCCTAAAAATGCCCTGTGCTCCACCTTTCCCCTCCTCCCTTCCCCCTGGCAATCACTGATGTTTTCACTGGCTCTTTAGTTTTACCTTTTCCAGAATGTCACATAGTTTGAATCATATAGAATTGGTCTTTCAGACTGGCTTCTTTCACTTAGCAATAAAAACTTACATTCCCTCCATGTCCTTTTGTAGTTTTTCTTTTTGTCACTGAATAATGTTCCATTGTATGGATCCACCAGATTTTATCACCCTCACTCATATTTTATTGACCAAAGTAAGCCACATGGTGACCTTAACTTTAAGGAAGCAGGGAAAGTAGAGTCCAGCCACATGCTTGGAAGTTGGAAAACTGGAAGTACTTTGTAAACAGCACTAATTAATCTTTTAACCTCAGTGTTTTGAATGAAGAAAAATGTTATCTTTTTCTCTTTTTCATGTGAAGTAAGAGAATTTAAATTTAATGATAACTTGGACCCTCAATTACTGCCATGAGGAAAGTAAAAAAAAGGACCAGAATGCTTCTTCTTTTTAAAGACATTCCCATATTGTGATAGAAAAGCTTGGCTGCAGACTGCCCACACACTTCTCTGTGTCTGCCCTGAAGACCATGTGAGTGCCACTGGATTCCTAAAAGAATCACACCTTCATCGTAAGCATATGCACTGTAATCTCAGAATACCACTTAGCATCATCTTGGATAGAGATAAAAATGGTAATAGATCAAGTAAAGGCCAGGTCAGAAGACAGAATCAACCAGTTTTTCTAATAAAGAATATTTAATATAGGGAATCGAAGCATTGAAAGTACAAAGGAGGAACATTTGATTACTTATCAAATGCAGCTGAAAGTGCACTTAATACTTAGGTAGCAGTTTCAGCAAGCAACCACTATCCTAGGGCAGGGGAACAAAGAGAAGAGGTTATGGTCACTGGTGTCTAGAAGCTTGGAGGAGGGCCCTGCAAGGCCGAAAGCCAGAACCAGGAAAGGTGCTGCCTGACTGGTTGGGCCAGGTGTCTTAAAAGCTCAGAGAAGGGTCTCAACATCTAGGAAGGAATGCCAACTGGCAGATGCTGTCACTGAAGGAGTGAGTTGAGGCTCATTCTAGCAGTGAGGAAGAAACTGAAAACTGGAACTAACTGCTGCCGGGGTGGTACCGACAGGACCAGCAGGAAAACAGGGAGGAGCAAGTCCCTTCTTCCCCTTCCTGTCTTCCAGTCTCTTTCTAGTGTCCTCTATCAACAGATTCTAAGAAATCCAGCTGGAAAATCAGAAATGGGTTGCAGAGGCCCAGCCCCAGCATCACAAAGCTGAGAATGAAGGCTGAGTTTGGAGCTTAGAAATGAAATAGCTTAATCAATGTAGATAGTAAATGCATTTTTGACTGGTCTCTGTTTCTAATCCTAAACATCTGCTCATTGCAGCCAAAAGATTCAAAGGAAGTCTGAGCCCAAAGAAAGAGTAAGATCCAGTATTGTTAGGTCTTAAAATGCTTTCTTCTTTTGTAAACTAAAAAAATTATTTTTTTAGTCCCATCAGAAACTCCATTGAAATGTTTTGGGGTTTTTTGGTCATAACTAAGTAAGCAGATAGTCTGGGTTCTCAGCTCTTGCTTCCAGTAGCCGGAGGCTTCCAGTACCCAGGACATGGGAAAAAATAGCTCTACAATTGTCTTGGTTTCCCGGGGAAGTCACAGGGACTTACTACACATTTCTAGTTCCAAATTATCAAATTCCACTAAAAAGCCAAGGCACTCAGCAATCATGTTTCCTTCTCTATCTCTGTCTCTCTGTCTCACTCTCTCTCTTGATCTCTCTTTGTCTCTTCTCTGTCTCTGTCTCTCTCTCTGTATTCCTTCCTTTCTCATTTCTTATTTTTATCCATTTTCTCTCTCCTTCCCCCCATTTCCAGATTCTTCTATTATTTTTTTTCTTTCTACTCCTTTACGCTCTCTTACACCACCTATTCTTCCTGTAGGGCAGTGTAATGTGGTTGAAAGAGCATGACTCCTGCGTGAGAAAGGCCAAGCATATAATCCTAATTATGATACTTTTTTTAATGATTTTGAGAAATTTATTTTTCATTTTCATTTTTCAAATATGAGAATGATAATAGCTAGGATATATGTATTTTATAAGTAATTAATGAGAATACATATGTAGTACCTTGTAGATAATAGGTGCTTGATAAACATTTGTTTCCTTCTCCCCTTTCTTTATTTATCAAATGCAGCTGAAAGTGCACTTAATACTTATCATATGTCCACCGCAGGGCCTTGAGCTAGGCACTTATCTTAGACTCAGCTTTAGTTCTCCTCCTGCAATACTGAATTGGTTACTTTCATCTGACCATATTTCATTGAACTCATTCTCTCTGTCTTAATTATTTGGAAACTGCAGAAGTTCAAAATTCAGTCTGTGGGTGTCAGAATTACTGAGCTGGCATAGTTTGACTAAAATAGGGGAAAGTTTACAGCATAAGGGAAAGAAAGGACAGACTAGATTTGGACTCCCCTTGCTGGAATCAGTGGCAGGGATCACCAATGACTCAGATGGAAGGTTCAACACTGTCCTACACTGTCATCCAGTTGCATTTGGTGCCAGAACCAACCTTCGGATACCATTCATAGTTATGTGCAAACTTGCCCTGGAGCTGGAAAATGGCCACCAAGCACATAGGAGGGTGGAAATAACACCTTCCTCTGTCCTCAGTGTTATGATACCTTGCTGGCTATTTACCTTCCAGCCCCTTGGAACCTTTAATGAAAAGTGGTTGCAAAGTCAGCCAGCCAACCAGCTAATTGCCCTCTGAGCAACTGAAGAACATTGAGGAATTTACAAGTTGTTTTCTATCCACCAAGAGCTGGCCAGGGTGGATCTTGAAACAGGGCTTCTCCTTTTCATGGCTTAGGTTCAATTAGCCATTAGAATTTGAGAGTGTCAGTGATGCCTCACTGAGGAGTCGAGGTGCGGCTGCTGAGTCCCCCATTTCCCCCCGAAGAAGTGCAATGGTACCACCGGCCATGGCTAAATGGGAGAGCTGAGGTGTTCCTTTTATTCTTATGAGCCTTGCAGGGATGACAGAAAGAAAGAAGGTCTGGAAACTATAGGGGAGATTTTCTCCTATAGGGTATCTTTGTGGTTTTAGAGTCCCGAACTCCAGAGTGGAGGTTTAGGGAATGCTCATCTCAAGAGTTGAAGGGCAATTTAAATGTGGGGCCACTTTCAGCTGGGGAGGGAAGGGAGATCATGGCCAGTTATCAGTTGGTATACCCAATAATGAAGTTTAACTCTTAGAGGATTTTAAAGGTTTAAATAAATTTTTAAAAAGACAGGTAGAAGTTCCAAGGTTGGTTCAGCAACTCAAAAATATCATTAAAACCAAGCCATTTCCATCATTTCACTTTTCTTTCCTGAGGTGTGGCACCTCACAGTTGCAAGATGGCTGCTGCCACAGTGCCAAGCATCATGTCCCCACTTAACTGCACCCATGACAGAAACTTAAATTCAGTCTTGTTTGCTGTCATACATGCCATATATGAAAATCCATTTGATTCACATGCAGGCTCATAAGGGGTATGAATGCTGAAAGTGTCCCTCTTGGACTTGAGATGACAAGATTTATTTTCTACCGATGCCCTGCTTTGAGTAATAATATTTAATATTCACTGAGCACTTGTTATGTTCCAAGCAAAACATTTTTATGTGAACATTTTAGTCAATCTTTGTAACAACTCCATGAGAAAGATAATATTAGTATTATCCTCATTTCACAGATGAGGAAACTAAAGCTTAGAGCAGCTTTTCAAATTATGGATCTCAACTCATTAGACCATGAAGTCAATTTAGTGGTCATGACTAGCATTTACAAAAATATGTATAGAATAGAATCAATCAAAAAAATAGTTAAGTGCTTAGAACATGTCAAGAAAAATTATTGTTCTATTAAACTTCTGTTTCAATTTATGAGTGTATATTTATGTGTGTATGTATATATGTGTGTGTATGTATATGTAGTACTCTGTTAAATACATTTCTTACTATGGATTGCAGTTAAAAAAAATTCAAAAGTATATACTTTAGAGAGTTTGAATAACTTGTCCAAGATCAATAGTATATTATGAAATTGTAATTTGAATCCATGCAGTCTGAGACCAGAACCTGGCTCTCACCCGCTTTGTCTTGCTGCCAAGTTAACAGAATGTGATGAGCCCAGGATGGGGTGTGAGTGAGGAGAGAGAAGAATACGGGTGAGAAGCACCTGGAGAAGGGATAAAAGGCACTGAACACTCTGTAAACTTTCTCTGTTTCTCTTACTGGACTCTAGGATGCTAAGGCTTTAGCAGGTGAATGGACCGGTGGAGCATTCTGGGTAGCTGCCTGTGGGGCGTGATGAGGACTGCGCTATATAGCCATGGGTCCTGGTTCCCCAGCATAGTCCTGGTTGATGCCAGGCATAATTGCTAATAGCTACCTACTCCTTGTATTCACACATCTCTCCTGTTTTAGATTTTTTTTAAAAAAGTATCTATTCACTTTATCAATAGATGCCTTTTTTTTTTTTTTT